>NW_010131586.1:0-14529 GCF_000699245.1 Pterocles gutturalis | reverse complement strand
CTTTGAGCAACCTGGTTTAGTGGAAGGTGCCCCTGCCCATGTCATGGGGGTTGCAACTCAATGATCTTTAAGGTCCTTTCCAACCCAAACCATTCTATGATTCTATGATTCTATTGTGCAATGTTAGGTTCCCCTGGCTCCTTCTCACCCAGCCTCAACAAAGGGCTATTCTTAGCCCTGTCACATAAGGCTTTCTTTTCGTCTACCTGCCAATCTGCTTACTGACACTGGCTAGTATAGTGGAAGGAAATAGAGTACGTACATAGGTAATGTAGGCATACTGACGTAAAATAGTCAGACATAGCAAGTAGATCTGGGCTTGGGAAGAAACCAGCTCCAATTCCTGTGCAACTTTTTCTGATTTGTACAAATCTTCCAGTGGAGGGATGGTTAAGGCACAACATGAGGCAACATCTCCTGGGCCTGAGGAAGGCAACACTACTTCAGAAGTGGATATGAGGTAATGAAGAGAGGTATAGATAAACCTGTTGCAGACTCAGCCCTTGCAAAAGTTCTAGGAAAGGATGTAATACAGTCCTGCCTGTTGTCGGTAGGAATACATTAGTCCCCTATTGCACTGTATTTCATTGACACAGGAAACTCAAATTGGCTTTTCCTACATCATGGGGATGATTGAAGGTAAATTGAGGGTCATTATTAAGATAGGCATGTACTAAATGTGGTCAGCAGAGAGAGAAGAAACACTCATTTTGCGGAACAATTCAGAAAGGGGAAAATCCTTTGTAGAAAGGAGTAAACTCAACTAAAAGCAAAGCACTATGCAGTTCAATAAAAGGTTGCCCTCTCCAGTCAAACAGATACAATTTGCCACAGTGTGTATAAAGAGGATCTTTTTCAATTTAGCTATTTCCATTAATGTAGGAACCACTGATCAATATTAGACATCGCTTAGCTTCTCAGGTCATGAGAAACAACTCATTGGCAAGCATTCCATTTCTCAGAGACAAAGACTTGTTGTGGTAAATATATGACCATGGAAACAAATTGAATATTTGCCGTGGAAGCTGAGGCCAATTTAATAATTCTCCTTCATTGTGTCAAATGTATAAAGTTTCAGGACTATTCCAAAAGCTATGAATTTCTGGAAGGTCATATCAGCATGGTTCTCAGATACATCCAGAGACCTCTGGACAGGGAAACAGACCTTTGGTCAAGCCTCAGCTGCCCTTGTAGCTTTGCAGGGTCTAGCAGATCTCACATGTGAGGAGGGTCTGGATAAGAAGACCATATAAACACAGTCAGAAATCTACATGCCAAAACCACCATTTGTAAATTCTGATTGCTTCTTTTTTTTTTTTTTTTTTTAGGGCAGCTTTCTGAGGCCTCAAATATCAACACATCTCCATCATATCCAGCACTGAACTTATTTGTAATTGGACACTGTTCTTTTACTGCAATCTGTAGCAATAAAGGCAACTAATATATTAGCTGTTATATAGATGGAGGACAGGGAGATTAAATATCTTGTCCAGGGTCAAAAAGGAAATGTGTGACAGGCCTGGGACTTGTGAACCTGGAAATGTCAAGTTGAAGGCCTCAGCTCTGGATGTATATTTACTCTTGAGTGTTAGCTGACTGCACATTTAACAAAACACTCCAAGAGACACCAATATGTTACTGTTCCTGTTGGAAAGTGACTGGACAACCATGCTTCTTTTGATAAGTAGCCAAATCTTGCCTGGGCAAATTATTCAGTTTTGATAAATTCTACAAAGTAATTTGAAGAATAGATTGTTTTGTCTTCTGAGTATGCTTCTAAGGATTCCTTGGAGAAGAAACTGTGCCTCCTTCTTGTAAATATTAATAAATTATGTTTTTCACATTTCACTTAGGAGCAATCAAACGGGCAAGAAATAAGCACAATTGTAAAGGCTGAGCTACTAACTCAGTTCATAGCTTTAGTCAACAGTGAGTTCAGACAATTAAAAAAGATGGACTAAGCATAGCGGGGATTTTACCTTGTTTGAACTATGGAGCTTCTCCTTTAGCTTAGTAGAACAAACGCTTTGTGAATCAGTAACCCAGGTTATGGCTTCATTAGTTGTTTGGCCCAATTATAATTAACGGTTGATGTGTGCACTATCGTTTGCTAATAAGGGGTGTAATGATGGTAGATGCATGCTGTTATACAGCCCCCAAATTTTATGCGTGCACTGTCCAACATTAAGCCTTCTGGGCTCTTCTGGGTCATCTCCACTTCTAGTGAGAAGCCTACAAGGATGTCCAGGTTTGAATGCAGCAGAGATGCTGAGCGAGGAGCCTTTCTGACTGGTGCTGTGCTGCAGTGGCTTTTGACTGCTGGATACCCAAGTTCTCCCTGTAATTAATTGTGTACTGGGGGTCCATTAGAAAGGCATGTAATGGCCCTAGGCCACAGATTTCTGGCTTCACAATGGCCCTGGAAATATCAGGTTAGCCATAAAATAGTTTCAATTTACACCATGTGACTAAAATTGAGGCAAGCCTTTTAATACTATGAGTAGCAGGTCACAGAAGATAGCATAGGTGATGCTTTTTCAGAGAGTGATTTACTAATTTTCATGTAGCAAAAAAGGAGTAAACATTACACAGTACACTTGAAATTAAAAACTTCTTGTTCTCCATCTCATAGGTATGGTCTCTTCAGTACTGTGATTGCCTGTTTTTTAGAGCAAGAAATGAGGGAGTTTATAATTTGATATCAAGGGGGATTCATAACATCTAATTTAGGCTATTTTGCTGTTAACAGAGGTAAAATACAGAGCTCCCCATAGGAAAAAAAGCAGTCACGAATCTCTCCAGAAAGGCAAATCGTGGCACATCTTAGATGTGTAAGTTAAAAATATGGGTCCCCCACTATGTCTGTGTTTTGAAAATGGAGTGCGTATGTGTGTGTTTTTGTGAAATAAGAAAGTGCTGTTTCTTTGCTCAGCAAAATCACAGAATTATAGAGCACCCCAGGTTGGAAAGGCTCTTGAAAAATCATCTTGTCCAACCTTTTGTGGGAAAGGGAGCCTAGAGATCGTCTAGCACCCTGCCTAATCACATCTTGAAAACCTCCAGTCATAGGAACTCTACCACGTCCCTGGGTAAAAATGCTTTATCAAGAATGCAATCAAATGCATTTTAAAATCCCGGTTTACCAATAATGCATCTGAATAAAGGGGAAGAAAAATGAAATGCCTAGTGAGATATTCTGGATCTGATTAAGTATGATGACCCCCACACTAAGGAACAGAGGAGATTTGGTATAACGTTATCAGTGCCAGAGGATCTTACTTTTCTTAAATTACGTCCTCATTTCCTCTCTCCACTCTTCAGTTTCTATTTTTGCTTATTTTACAGGATTTTCTGCCTCCGAGAAAGGCAAAGTGACCTCCTTGTTGCCCTATAATAAGGTTGCACATAGTACTTAACTACGTATTTTACCAAGTCCTAGGGAATTGTTCATCATAGAGGAAAACCAAATTCAGAGTTAATGCTGTTGTGACTGTCGGCTCTATGCAGCTCATTGTCAGGCTGATCTTCTCCTAAAATCCCCAAATGGGTGTGGGAAGCCCCTTTGGGTGTCTAATGATAATGTGGTTTTCCTCTTTCATTAACTTTTGTATACAAGCAGCTATCCTGCTGACTGGATACTAAGCACTTTACTGCCCATCTACATCCAAGTCAATGCTACTTAAGGCTAATCACATACTAACTACATACCCTAGTGACAAAGCTGCATCCCCACTCTGTCTGTATTGATCTCCCATCAGTCATTTGTAAGTGACTGTGCTAGACACGGCCCTTGGGCATTTTTCCAATACAAAAGCCACTTAACATTAAAATTGCAGGATCTCTTTTGGTTGTTTTACAAACCTTTATCAAATGTGTTTAAAAACCTACCTTTAATCATAACTACTCTATGAATTTTTTTCACCTTTGATCATTGACCCCTTTAAGATAATGAGAACATGTATGCACCAGACTGCCCTTCTTCAAGTTTTATTCGTTGCCTGGGAGGACCAGTAGAAGCAGTAGCAAAAATAATGGAGAGAAAACCCCTTTACAGCAGTGTTTACTTAATTTTAACTACAATAACATTAAAAAGGGAGATCGGGTCATTATTTCAGACGTTTCTATACCCTTTGGGACAGGTGCCCATCCCTTTACTTCATTCAGATGAGCAGGCAGTAGGGCTGTCTCTGTCTTCCTAGTCCTCTGCCATATATCCTTTTACTTCTTGGCAGGGAGACTGTGTTTGTTTTGCATGTCTATGTGAAAAACCAAACTAGTACAAATTCTTGTACTCTATCACTGGCACATATGAACACTGAATATATAATTTCAGACACTCTGTGGTTGTTGGATCTTGTTCAGGAGGTTAGATGAGAATTTTAATTGCATAATTCTGCCATCCTTTCTTTTCTGCACTGTTTCAAGTTCTCCCTAATTTGAGGATACAACTACGGCTTCAGAACAAGCTTAACAACTGTCTTTTTTCAAGTTTAGTACTCATCCAGCTTAATCAGCCTGTAACATATTTTGACTGTGTTCAAGTGGTAACCATTTTAACAATCACTCAGGTCTTGTGCAAGGCTGTTTGCACTGGCCTGCGGAAATGACTAGAAAATAGTTGTGGTGGAAAGCTGTACTGTTTGCATACAAGCCTGCAAGGTCTCCTCCTCACTAGAGCTACGACTTTCTTTATTTGCTGGACTGCTTTGAAACTTTAAACATGTCACAGACAAGTCTTACTCTATTCCCATAAGAGGATTCATCAGTGCATTTGAAGGGCCATATGTTGAGTTGACACTATCAACTATAGGCAATATGCCAACGAAGTACTCAGGCAGGCAGCTCTTCCTGAGTTCCATACTATCTATTTTTTGACTATCTATTTCGATTTGTGTCTCATAAAATGCATCAATTACATATATAAGGAGAAATTCTCCACAGGATGTTAATGGAGTAGTGTACAGTAAAAGGTCAAAAGCACTGTGACTGATCCTCTTAGAATAACATCCAGGAAAAGCTTTCCTTAAAAAAGACAAAGTATTTATAGTAACGATAGCAAAATACAAATGTCACTTTGGAGTCTATTTGTCTAAATCAATGGTACTCAACATTTTTCACTCAGTGTCAGTGTATTACTTCTTAGGACTGAGACCAACCTGTCTGCTCCAAATTTCACACATTTTCTACACACATGGCATGCTTGGCTATATAAAAACAGATCTGATAAGATGCTGGGATAGTATAAATAAGCAAGATTAAAATTAACTCAATGTGATGTGCTCAGCTGCTTGTCACACCACTTTGTGTCTGGCAGTGTAGTTGCTATAAATGGCAATGTTGTGTTTGTAAATATAATTATGAGGGAACCCTCTGCCAGTGAATGACCAAATACACAGAAAAACTTAGATGTCCCCAGCACCCCTCTCAAACACCGACTGGTGGAAATATGTGCCTGACGGGAATCTTTAGTTTTTATGTTCCCTTAGCATCCTCAGAGAAACCTGGGATGAAAAAATTATTAGTTTTGGAATCACTTCATGGGTTGTTCATCTGGTGATGAAAATAAGTCTGTGATGGAGCATTAACAGTCCTGGATCACACTCCCTGGGGTGTTGGACTGAAGTGTGCCAATTGCATACAATCCTATGCCAAACTTAGCTATTTTGGACAGTAACTTTGAAATTTCAAGATGGGCAATAAGAAAATATTTTTGTAAAGACATTAGAGTTGTAATACATATATTGTACTAACCTAGCTTATATACAATATATTTCTCCAGGCTGTAATTAAGCACATAAATAATAAAAACAAAACACTACCTCAATTATAATTGGTTTTCTCTGTGTTCTCCATGAATTCTTCCAGGTACAAAGCATTTTGGTTAACTGACAAGTTCAGAGTATGTGCAATACTTTAATACTAACCTGTTTTATTCAATCTAATGCATTATAGGAATTTTCAAAAAATAAAAAGCTTATTGCATTATATAAAATTTGGTGGCCTTCTATAACAGGTTTACAGTGTTGGCGGATAAGGGAAGAGCAACTTACATCATCCACCTGGATATTTGTGCAAAGCATTTGACACTGTCCCACACGACATCCTTATCTGTAAATTGGAGAGACATGGATTTGATGAAAGGACCACTCAGCGGATAAGGAATTGGCTAGATGGTCACACTCAAAGAGTTGCAGTCAATAGCTCGATGTCCAGGTAGGGGCAGACGATTAGTGGTGTTCCACAGGGGTCAGCACTGGGACTGGTGTTGTTTGACATCTTTGTTGGTGACAGGGACAGTGGGATGGATTGCATCCTCAGCAAGTTTGCTGATGACACGAAGCTGTGTGTTGCGGTCAACACGCTGGGGAGAAGGGATGCCATTCAGAGGGACCTGGATAGACTTGAGAGGTGGGCCCATGCCAACCTCATGAAATTCAACAAGGCCAAGTGCAGGGTCCTGCACATGGGTTGGGGCAATCCCAAGCACAAATACAGGCTGGGAGGAGAATGGATTGAGAGCAGGACTGAGGAAAAGGACTTGGAGGTGTTGGTTGATGAGAAGCTGAACATGACCTGGCAATGTGCGCTTGCAGCCTAGAAAACCAGCCGTATCCTGGGCTGCATCAAAAGAAGCATGACCAGCAGGTCAAGGGAGGTGACTCTCCCCCTCCACTCTCATGAAACCCCACCTGGAGTACTGCATCTAGCTCTCGAGTCCTCAGCACAGGAAAGACATGGACTTGTTGGAGTGAGTTCAGAGGAGAGCCATAAAAATTACTAGGGGGCTAGAGCACCTCCTGTACGAGGACAGGCTGAGAGAGCTGGGGTGATTTAGCCTGGAGAAGAGAAGGCTCTGGGGACATCTTATAGCAGCCTTCCAGTCTTTAAAGGGGGCCTACAGGAGAGATGGGGAGGCACTCTTTATCAGGGAGTGTAGTGATAGCATGAGGGGTAATGGCTTTAAGATGAAGGAGGGTAAATTTGCTTTAGATATTAGGAATAAATTTTTGCCGTAAGGATGGTGACACAGTGGAAGAGGTTGCCCAGAGAAGTTGTGGATGCCCCATCCTTGGAGGTGTTCAAGGCCAGGCTGGATGAAGCTTTGAGCAACAAGGTTTAATGGAAGGTGCCCCTGGCCATGGCAGGGGGGTTGGAACTTGACGATGTTTAATGTCCCTTCCAACTCAAACCATTCTATGATTCTGTGGTGATTCTAAAATGTACTGAAAACATGAAAGAGAGAAGGCAATCCAGACAAGGAAGAAGCCCTTGGTAACTGAAAACAAAAGAACAAAGCCACACAATTTGTATGTACATGTGCACAGAATGCAACAATGCTCATAGCAAACCATCAAACTATAAATGCTTAGTGTACCTTTCTCCAGCAATTTTTTCACAGTAAAATTAATTATGAAAGGGAGTCAAGCCAAAAGCACCAAAGACTGAAGTCCTCTAAAGTCCTCTTGTGCAACCAATAGCTTTAGCAAGGCTAGTTACCCCTTCAGCTTTTCCATGCCACAGACTCATTTTTCTAACCTGGCAGGATAATTTTACAGGCTAGTTTAAAGTCCATGTCTGTTCAAACTTTAATCTGATTAAATATCCATTAGTGTCAGATTTAGCAGTTTTTTGTAGTGGGCATTTGCCTCCCAAAGCCTAGACTGACACCACAAACTGACTTAACTCATGCCATCAGACTGCTGGCAACTTTTGGACATGATTGCTATGAGCTTGAATTGATCCAGAGACTGAGGGTAGCCAGTTCCATTTCCCATTAAATATATATGTATATGTATATATACACATTTTAAAACAATTAACAATATTTCTTAGGCTTTTTTTTTTTTTTTTTAATAAGGCAGAGAAGGCAAGTGACCCTAGATGGGTTATAACTCATTTGTGAGTTTTATGACAAGCCTGGCCATCATCTCCATGATCTGTCTGTGGGAATTCTAAAAAATTCAGGACAAAGGACAGTAAAAACCCATCTTGCAGTGACTGGCTCTAAACAGAATTCATCAGATTGTACTGATTTTGAAGGTCCCCTCAGAGCCTATATTTGTTCCACACAAGGGAAAAACAGTCTTCTGGGTGATGTATTGGGATCAGATCTTGCAAACTTTTAAAAAGAAGCACAGAAAGACTTAAGTTTTCTTATGAGAAACAGTGGAGAAAAAGCAACTGACACTAAAGTTGTTGTGGAGAATTTCCAGGAGAAACAAATGTCGAGAGATGATGAATGTGGGGGGGATATAAACAACATTCAAGTTGGTAACATACATGGAGAGGAATCAGAATGCAAAATGTTGCAAAGAAAACTGGAAAACTTTTGATACCAAAAGAAATGAGAGAGACTGAGACAGGGATGCAGAAGAGGAAAAAGATTTTCCTCATTAAATTGAGATGCATATTTTTTAACTTTCCTCATCTGCTGCGCATTCAGAAGGGTAGATGCTCTCGCTGATGCCAAACCAGAGCAAATTTTTCTGCTCCTCTTCCTTTAAGATGCTGAGGGAGATCTGCCAGCACCCTCTACAGCAGAGAAACTTTTCCCAACAAATAAAATGACTCTCAGGGAGGGTGACTATGGGAATGGAGCCTACCTAAGTATGGCTAAGTGTCTGGAATTCTGGGTCTTCATCTGGCTGGAGAACTCCAACCACATCAGTGGCTGAATCACTTCTTGCCTTCTTACTTCCATGGGCTTGTTTTAAAGAGATAAAGTTTGAGTTGCAGTTGTTGCATCCATAGAATCTCAATGCCTAACCTCAAAAATCTGAATGCTAAATAAAGTCTTTCCCTCCAGAGCTCTAACCATATCCATTTCTCTGTTTTATTTTGGGGTTTTTTTCATTCTACAACAAAAGAATAGGTAAATCCTCATTACCCAGAATCAATTGAAGCTTGTCTATATAAAAAATATATTGGGTTTCTTGTGAGTCTGTGTGTGTGTGCAAAACTGCATTGCATTAACATTCCTGAATACAGGCTTTTTAATGTGCTAATCTTAGGAAAGCAAAATCAACATTCAAATGGTAATTATTTAGGAAGTAAATTGATCAATTTGTCCTAAGCTCCATGAAGATGAACTGAGGTCAATCCACTTTGCCTATTAAGATTTTGAAGATATCTTGTTGGATTACTTTCACAATAAAAGTCTGTTTTCCACTGCGGTTTAAGGAAAGGAAAAAAAGAATAAAAAAAAGAACTGAGCTTTAATGTTAGACCATAGGAAAACCAAACTTTTAATGTAAGTGCAATATTCCTGGTCCCAGCAATCTGTCCATGTAAATAATCTCTGTGTTATTAGCTTGTAGTACCATAGCTGTCCCTGTGGTGAAGGTAAAATTGTTGCTAACTAACCAGAGTTGAGATGTCTTGGTTCCATGACCCTATAAATATTTTCTGAAGTATTCTAAGGCTTGGGAATGTGTGAATGGGTGACTACAATACATACAGAAGAGAGGCTGAGAGAACTTAGAGGCAAGCTATTCAAACAATCCTGGCATTTCAAAACTGAGCACAGTGCATTTTTTCTTTTTTTTAGCTAAAGTGGAACACTACAAAATTGTTATTGCTAAAATAATAGTCTATGAGTCTTAGAATTAACACATTAAGTGGTAGGGTAGAAGTATATATTGCCTGACGGTACATCACTAGATCACATTAATTCCAATACCATAAAGCCAAAACTTTTCTTTCATTTTAAAAAAGAAAGAAAAATTAAATTTTGTAGAAAGAGAGACAGGTGGGCATAATGGGCCTGACTACTGACACTTTCTCGCTCTTGAGCTTGAAATACCCTCTGTACAGGAATTTTTTTCCACCGTCTCACCCCATTTCTAAAGGCACTTACCAGGTGGCTAAAGAATCCCTAGGTCTTCAACATTTATTCTGAGAGTATCATGAGTGTGTTAAATTAATATGGATTTTCCTAATAGTTTTATGATGTAAAGCACTTCATGAATAAGAAAATGAGTAAGACCAGTGTCTCATTTCATATAGTGTTTTTTAGCTCATCATTGTTGACATGGTTTGAACTGGTGGTTTGAAGATGAGTTTCTTGGGGTTCCCAAATTATCTGCCTTGGTGTGGATTTCAGTATCAAGGCTGTGGAAACCAAAGAAGACTGCTGATCACTGTGTGGGTTTTACCATTTAGGTAGCCAGTTATCTGAAACATTTGTCTCCTATAAATTTCTAGTCTCATATTATTTACAGCAATAATAAACCAAATGATCTTAAAGGCTCTCATTTTATGGCAGTGACATTCTCTTGTCTCATCAAAAGTGTTGTCTTGCATAGCGACATCTTGAGACACTATGCAAGCCTAAAGAGGTGAGAAGCTACACAAACAAGAAGCTTCAGTTGCTGTCTGGGTCTTCAAAAATCAACATTTTTATGATTTTCCCTGTAAGACTTCTTGGTTGTATGTAACCTGCAGGACAATGCATTCCACATTGGACCGGAGTCCTGGTACCAGGTACGCATTTCCCAGCTACTTTGAGAAAGAAACTCAGGTACATGAGCATGATAAGATCTGGAGTGTGGTGTAATCTCTAGGCACTGAGGGTGATGGGACTGTGAAACGCTCCTGCCCTTCAGTGAGTATGCAGTCCTTGTGCTTTATGAAAATTCATAAAACTTTTGAAATATGCAGTGTATAATCATAAGGCCAGATGTACTCATAACTTTATTTCAGATATCAATAAGGGGGCTAATTATTATATTTTGGAAATGCACATTTTTCATTAAGAGTACATTTTTTTTCCTGTGAGACATATTTAACAAATACTAAGAAAAGATATGACAGTTCTTCTACAACAAAACAGGGAACAGAAATGCTGAATTTTAGTGGAAGAGGGCTTTGTCTGAGTCTACCTTTGCAGTGTAATCCTAGTATTAGTCTGACTTCCATTTCCTTCCTTTCCATGAGCTGAAGATGTATGCTTAAGTTTTAAAGCAACTGTCCATCTGAAGAAAGAAGAGTAGAAGGGAAAATGTTGTGCTATCATAAGGATCCATCATAATGGCAACACTGCCATGGCAAATTATAGCTGTGACTCCTGGCCTTTTTTAGATGTTTTATAACACATTAAGATATGTGGTGTATAGAGACAGGAGGAATAGATGTTCTTGTGCCCCTTCTGGACTACACGCAAGCTGGGTGCCTGTGACTATGGGGGACTAATTCAAAAAAACTGATACAATCTTCCCTAAATCTATGTCCCAAACCTACTTTTCAGCATTTCTTTGAATCAAAGCACTGCATATTCTTTGCATAGACTCCAGGTTTAAATTTTGTTTAATAGTAGTGAGCTCCTGCTTGGTAGGGATGGATAAATTCCATATAACCTTTGACTGTTCAATAAAAGACTTTGGTGAGTAGAGCAGTACATCAAATATTTCTGTGTGAATGTAAAGCTGATTAATCATTGAAGTAGTGTTTGGAGATTTTCTTTAGACAGTTCAGTCATAGAGTTGAATGTCAGCATTATCATATGTGAATCCCTCCATGCATTTGCCAGTCCTGCATAGTGATGGTCTCAAGGAAAGCAGCAGAACTAATAGCAAAATGTGTTTTGTACCTTTGATTTGCAAAATAGGGTTTTTTGGGCAGAGGCCAGTCAAAGCAAAAATTTTGCTACTCCAATAATGAGGAAATTGACCTAGACAGGAAGAAAAATGGAGAAAAGAGACGCAAGAAGTGGCATGTGTCCATGCATGCATGCATGTGGGGGAGGCCCTGGAGACTTGGTTCCTTCAATGATGGTGGGAGGTGTGCAGCAGAGGTGACACCTACACCTAGAACGGGAGAATTTCCTGCCCTATCAGCAGCTGCTGTCTGACTCCCTCTGCTCTCTTTGATGGTTAGAGCTGCAGCAGCAGCACAATTATCTTGGAGCTTTGGCGCAGGAACAGTGCTGTGCGTATCACAGGTGCTTCAGCAACGGGCACCCAGTACATGTGTGTTGTGCTTATGTTCAGAGGTGGTCTTGTCTCACCCTTTTGGCTTCCTGGAGTGAGCAGGTAAAGCAGTACAACACATCAGTGGTGCATCTGAGGTCACGGTAGCACCAACAAGACTTTTAAAGCACAGCTATCAATGTAAGTCAAGGCTTAAATAAAGAGGGAAGGTTACAGTGTCAACATCTGGGCATCTTAAAAATATTAAGAAAGATAAATATATGTACACTAAAAATAAATTGTATATGCATGAACTCAAACAAGATATGAATTGGAAAATGTTACTGAATCTCTGAATCCATCCTCCTGCCAGGGCGGTATATTCCGTAATATGATTCCACGCAGTGGGAGATCCAGAATAGAGAACAGAAGGAAAAGAACAATTATGTCATTCCTAGTTACCATCCATAAAATAACACTAACTTAACATTAACCTTAAAGAAATATGTCTTAAGGGAATAGAACACTTAAAGTTTGAATAAGAAGAGTTCCTTTTCCTGTGACCTGCCCACGTGGCTATTGAATGGCAAGGGTGTATTTCTATATGAGAAGACTTCCAATGAGAAAATTCTCACTGTTATAAAGAGCAGGGATCTTTCAGGTTGCGGGTTTTGATCTGAACCACCTGGTACATATTTCTCCTATGAGTATGTTCTTTAGAAACGATTACTTTTAATGGGAAATGTGACTATCAACTACAAAGAGGATTAGGGACAACAATTACAACAGAGAGAAAGATTCACAAAATAATTTGCAAATTGTAAAAACAAGCAAGATTTGGGATGATTCTTTCATGAGAGGACTCTCAGTTATGAGAAGGTGGCCTGTAAAAGGGTATTGACCATAAAACTGTGCTGAGAAATAAACACTATCCTCTTAGTTCATGAGATCTTATCTTTTGTAAAAGACCATTTATAAAAGACACGGGATTCTGCCTTTGTCTATTTCTTGTATGACTTATTAACTGAGTTTGGGAAAGGATACTTTATAGTTTCTGGGAATGATGAGGGTTATCAAGTGACACAGGAGCAAATATAGAAAACAGTAGATGTGGGAGGGGGAAGATGGAGTTCAGTTTCTAAGTCTTTTTGAAACATCTCAATATTCTAATTGAGAGTCTTCAATATCTCTGAGCTGAACTAAGTCCTTTCTCACATTTGCAGTCTTTTCAGGGTATGAATGCATCTGGTGAAGATTTTATTTCTATAATGGCATTCTACGTATCAACAAGAAAAGCAATTTTGCTGAATTTTCAAATGAATTTATAAAGGATCATTATTATATTTGTGTGTGAACTATCAGGAACAGGCTGCAAGGTTTTGTCTTGTTGCTAAAGCTCTGGCAGAGCAACCTACTGTACACCTTGTAAAGCTCCCTATTCAGTTTGCAGGAACACTAAAAGGTGCTACAATGTATGGTTTCCAAATTGTCCTAGATGAGCACAGGTGAAATATAATGCCAGTTTGTCCACATCATTAAATTACCTTGCAGTCTGGTACAATTGGCAGACTCTGCTCCAGAGAGATTCAGGACATAAAACTGCAAGGGTTTTTCCAGGTCGGGTTTAAGTACACCGGCAGAACTGTGTTAGGCAACTTATTCAGTGTCAGGGGCCAATCCTGAGATGTTCTCAGCAGTCCGAGTCCCACAAAAGCTAAAGCTATTAATGTCCTCCTTTCATGAATATTATAGTCCCTTGCAAATCTGTACATTTAAAAAATGTGAAATGTGCGCTGCTAGTTTTGTACCCTTTATTGCTTTTTTTACTATCTTCTGTTTTTATTGACGTTGCATGACTTTGTTGATACTGTAGTTTCACTGCTGCCTCTTTGTTTAATTTTTTTAAAGTGAAGAAAAGATATTTTATATTGCTGCAGCACTAGAGCTCAGCAGAATTCTATGAAGGTACTTTTTTTTAATGGGAAATATACAATATAGTACAAGGCAAGTCCTTCCTTTAATAATATTGATATTGCTCTTGTGCAGCCCCAAGCCCATTTGTGTAATAGAAGGGTTGTATTAACTTGCTTGCTGTTTATTATCCCCAGAATACAAATTAACCTCTTGTGTTGTGGTAAGATTGGCAACCATAGCCAAGACTAGAACAATTGGGTGCAGAAAGTCTCCCTGCCCTAAAGAACTTTGTCTAAATAGATGAAGGGTAAAATAGGGAAGGAGCTCAAGAGAGGAAAAAAAATTAATTATTTGAAGTCACACAGCAGGAGCAGGTCTAGATTTCATGGTTCCCAATGCTAGGGATTCTGTTTGATTACCTAAATCATAAACACAATATTGAAAAAAAAGATTCAGCTTCAGCATTATTTGTAAAATAAAGCTCTGCAAGAATGGAAAGTGCTTTTGAAACAGAATTTGAAACCAAAAGCATGATTTCTGCCACAAATTTCTTACATACCTGACATTTCAATTAGTTTTATTGTTATGAGAGAGGGGAAGATGAAAAATAGAGACACTAATTAAACCCCTCCAATGCATAACAGTCCTGCTTAAACTAGTTTATCCTAGTTTGGTGCCAGTGCAAAGAGGCCATTTTTTGTTTTAAACT
>NW_010131585.1:33743-39048 GCF_000699245.1 Pterocles gutturalis | reverse complement strand
CTGTCCTGTCAGCGACGGGCGTGGGGAGAGACGGGGGCCCGCTGAGCGCCAGTAAACTTATTTTTAGATGTACCTCCTATCTCCATGCCTCTTAAAAATAGCGCAGCGCTTATTTAAGGAGTGGAAAAATAAGTGGTTCTGGAGGCCTCGTGGTGGTGGTGTTTGTTTTGTTTTAAAGCCATTTTTTAGAGAAAAAAAAAAAGTTTCAGTGGTGTAGGCAACTGTGGGACAGTTAATATCCACAGGTACGCCCTGAATGCTTTTACTACATCTTCAACAAGGTCACCCCTTAAGCACGTGAACAAAGGTGCTCGGGGCTTTGTCCTCCGCAGTGTGTCTTCGGTGGGAGATGCCAGGTGTAATGCACGTGCACACCTGATTCATGCGGCACTTCTTACAGGGTGACCTGAGCTTGTCTGAGCTGTTTGATTTTCTGTGCTGTCACATCTCTCTGGAACGCCTGCAACATGTGGGTGATGCAGGCTGAAGGAGTGATAATGACCGACAAGAATCAGTACTGTTTATTATTTTTTAAATTAACCTGTTTTAGCTACTGTATCTCGGCTGATTCTAGTGACAGAACTACCATAAAATAATTTGGCCTTATTGTGCTAAATGTATAATATTTTATAATTTATATCAGTGATCTGGTCATGACTGCTCACAAACGAGAATTCTGATTTTTATTTTACAACCACTACAAATATACAGGAGACTTGTGTAAATGAAAAAGAAAAAATATATGCCCAGTAGGAAAAGGATTTTTAAGAAAAATGTGTAGAATCATAGAGTATTTTAGATTGGAAAGGACCTCTAGATGTCATCTAGTCCTGCCCCCCCCCCCCACTCAACACAAGTCCAGTTGAATAAGGTTGCTCAGACCTTGTCCAGGTGAGTTTTGAGCATCTGCAAGGATGGACATCACACAAGCCATTCTGACTGTGGTGGTGCCAGGGTCTGACCGTCCTTGTGATGAATTTTTTTTTCCTTTATCTAATGGCAGTTTCCAGTGTTGCAATTTGTGTTTCCTCTTGTCCTGCCACTATGCACCTCACATCTATCTGTGGGTGATCGCGGTCATGCACATCTCTGGTTTTAGAAACTAGTAGAAACCATGCTAGTGTTTTGGACCCAAGGGCTGCTAGTTTAATGACATTGTTCTAAGTATAATTGCTAGATTGTATAATAAAAAAATTAGAAATTTATTCTTCCCAAATATTTGCTTAACATTTGCTATTTATTTGAATGTGCAGATTAGCGTATTCATTTAAAATGCATAAACACCTTAACATCAATGAAGACTATTTGTTGTTTTTTTTTAATCAAATAAATGTCTCAAATAAACTACCCATCTCTGTTTGTCCTTTGGCCTTGTGTTCCTTAACCCGAATTAAGAGACAGTTTGCTCCCAACTTTTGCTGGAGTCCTTTCACCATTGACAGTGTCATATAGTCTCTTGGAATGATAAAAGAGTCTACTCATTTTAATAGGAGGAAACCTTTTTGGGTTGAATCTTGAAATAGATTTTCCTTGAGAAGGGATGTGCCTTGAACAATACAATACAATACAACTTGTTATTACTGGTAAGTTGTCTTTGGACTATATAGGCATTGTTTAATGCTCTGGAGAAGCCTTGGCTGATATTTATAATGCTGTTGATGTGGTAAATTTTGTGGACCCCCTTTTTTTTTTTTTTCATTCAGCAGGGAAAAAAGAATGTTTTAGGCTGTGCAGAATAAAAATCTGCATGTCTTCCATCATGACATGACTGCTACAATTACCTGTTTCTTAATTTGAGTAAAGCGGGAGAATATATTTGTAATGTGATTCATAGTATGTCACATCTGGACGTGTCTGGGTAGAATTTCAAAACATTAGTATGATGCTGCTTAATAGCAAATGCTTCTCAATAACTCATGCTTTCCATTAGAGCCATATCAAATAATTTATTAGAAGCCATTTGAATGGCTGGCTGCACTGAATTTGATGATATTTGTAATTGTTTGATAAATAATTTAACCTACTTTTCCAGATAGCATCTGCCATTTTATAATGATTGGAGCACCTGACAGTTATGCTTATTGGCTTGTATTAATTGTAGTGAGCTTCCACTCAGGAAGAAATCAACTGTATGGTGGGGTTTTTTGTTTTGGTTTGGTTTGGTTTTTTATTGTTTTATTTAGTCCTGTAATGCCTATGTGAGTCTTAGATATTCTTGACATGTATAAACCTCTTCTTTGGGCTTACTGAACTCTGGATTATATATTTGAGATTTTAAATTTTACCACTGCTAATATTTTAGGGCTTTTAAGATGATATTTTCTGTTTCAAAAGTGAACTTCTAGTTTGTTTATGTTTTTTCTTGTCTTTATTAATCTCCTGTTAGCAAGTCATTATGGTAGAATAAATAAACCAATGACACACTACATTTCCATAAAATAAAACTTTTTGGGAGGGTATAAAGGTGTTGTTTGATTTGACAGTATTTGCATAGTTGCTAAAACAGTTTATCCTGGACTGTTAAGATCAAAATCTTGGGAGATCATCAAAGGTCTGAAATCAGATCAGGACAGACTTGATTAATATAGTAAATTTCGGTCTGAGTTTGGGCAAGAACATAAAACTGTGAATACACCTCATGAATGTTTTGCTTATCGTAGTGTGTACAGAAAGGCTGTCACTAGCTTTAGTGTTATTGTTATAGGACAGAATTTCATAATGTTGCTCACACGCTTTCAGTTTTATGGCCTGGAAGACTGAATGTCGGAACAACTGTGCGGAATTAAACCTGGGGTCTGTGACAATGACTAATACCTCATGCTTCAGAGCGAATTGTAAGAACAAATGTGAGATAATTCGCATCCCACCTTCAAGGTGAATCTGATGCTTTGTAGTTTGGAATTGACTTAAGACCTGACTAATATTTAATAGCCTCTCCAGATGTTATTATACATAATTATGATAATTTTGGGCATACATGTTGCTAATATAAGTAGCCAGTCTAGATCTGTGGCTAATTCGGGGGGACAGCTAGTTTTTGCAGAGGTTTTGTTGGCTTGCTTGATGTCAGACTGTTCACAGACTCAGCCCAAATTCACTGAATATTTTCCACTAGATTAATAATTGGGGCTAAAATGCCATTTAGGAAAAAGAGGTGCTTCTGCCTGCATCCTTGTACTTTGAACTGCCGTGGTGACAATGCTCAGTCTGAGTGTGAAACCTGCCCAGTTGTAGATTCCTTTTCTGTTTCTGTTGGAGCAATGTCTGGAACAGAAGCTGCTTCTCAGAGAATCCCATTATCACCAGTTTGTAAGATGGTCTGGGGTGTGTAACTCTCAGCCTCTCCTGTGGAACTGAAATAGAGACCATGCCCTTGCTAGTTAGGTGTTTTATTTTGGGCTTGGGAAACTTGTGAAGTTTGTGTTGCAACAGCTGTTCTAGTGAGCATTCAAGTATTTTATATACAAACAGCGTCAACAAACAACAAAAAAGTCTGAAATGACCCTCTAGCCTGATCTGTACTTACTTGAGTCTCCTGAGCTCTGGGCTTGACTTAAGTGTGGGGGGAAAAAGCATTGTTATAGTACAGTCTTTTTCTGCATATTGCTCAGTTCCAGTATCAGTATCATCTTGAATGTGGAATGGCTGTCATCCCACGTTTGTTCAGAGTCCATTTCTGTATACTGTTAGATTCCTGATGTTGGTGGCTTCTGGTAAAAATAAGTTGTGTGCTGTGTGAGTATGTGTTTATGAACATGTCAAACTAATACCTGATAGAAAGGTACCAGTTTGTATGATTTAGTAAAAACCTGTGAACCTAAGCATAGATTTCATTATGGTATTGCTTAGGAATTTTTGCTGCCTTTTCTGAACTTTATAGTTTCTGCATGCAGCCCTGTGGAGGGCTTTGAAAGGTTTACAGTTTGCTGGTGAAATTCTGCAGTACCTTCCACAAGCTCCTGACAGGCTCCACGCTATGTTTTAGGATTTAGGTGTTTGACTGAAATTGCAGAGTGCTGTTCCAAATCAGTGTTCCTTCAGCTTCTTGCGTGAGGTGAGCTGGATGGCTTTACATTTCTTTGTTCTAGAAAGAAATCTGTGAGTTACTTATATAGATATCAAACCGTCTCTGAAAGGAGTGCCACGGCTCTTTCTTGAGAGTTACCTCTCCTAGACCAGAAATTAGCAGGCTGCTGTGCTAATCCCACAGCAGCTCCACCAGCTTAAGTGGATATTTGTATCTAATATGATATTTGTGCTAATGTATTATCAAACTTGTCTTCCACAGAACACTTTGTGTTCACAGCATGACCACTTGTTCTGTTCCCTGCGAGCGGCATCATTGCTTCCAAGTGTCTGTAGCAGGAGACTGCTATAGATGGCAGTGTCAGGCTGGAGAAACCATCGGAGAATTTTTGGTGACTGAGGTTGCAGGGGTTGAGAACCAAATTTAAAACCTGAATTTCTGTCTCTGGTAATTGATGTTCCATTTCTCAATATAACCTTGGTAAAAATCACAACTTTTATTGACTTTTTGTTATATTATCCATGTCAACCAAGAAATCTCCTTGGGTGTTTTAGGCAAATGTCTAAAAGCATAGAGGTAAAAACACAGAATGTGTTCATTCTCATACTTAGTATAAATTTTCAAGAATTGAGTCCTTTAGAAAAAAAAAAGATTCTCATAAATCCTTTGTCATATTTTTAAATGATCTGGAACAAAGCATGCAATAATACAAATAGTGTTACTAATGTCTGTAAAATATTAGCTTGTGCTTCATGGTAGAGCATTTTGTTTTATTTCAGTTACGTAAGAGCACAGATAATTAGAGTACTTTGAAAGGAGTTTAAATACAAGCATCAGTTGTCATTGTAAATGAGTGATTGTTAGGATGTGGATTTATTTTATTCTTTTCATCATAGTAGGTGGTTTGTCTTGGAGCAGAAACTGCAAGGCCTCCAGACGAGGCTGTGACAGGGTGTACAAACGTGGCATAGGAATCCATACCAGAGCACATCTCTGGAGTGAGATTGCGACTTTTCTTTATGCTACATATGTAAGGCAGCGAAGACATTCAGCAGTGCTATAGGATATTGCTGTCTTCTGAACTGAATAATAGGTTTATTCTTACTTAGATAGTAATCAGTTTTCAAAGATAGGCTGTTTGCACAATAGATCTCTGAAAAAGAATCTTTATCTCAACTTATGGAAGGCTTTATTTTGGAAGAGAGCACCTGTATTCATTCACTGCTGGACTTTAACTGTGATCATCATATGTGTACCTGACAAGTTGCATAGAACAAC
>NW_010131585.1:30958-33712 GCF_000699245.1 Pterocles gutturalis | reverse complement strand
CGGTTTTTTTTTGGGGGGGGGGGGGGAGGTTAGGGATGAAATCAGCTACTACATTCTTTTTATTACTTAAAATTTTATTTCGGATGTTTTTACTAAAAATCTAGTTCTGTGCAAAAGCAAAAATAATTTTAATAGTTACTGTTGTTCTTTGGAAATAGTGCTACATACTTTTGTATTTAGTACAGAGAAAATAGAAACTTATGCTTCCAGAAGGGAGGTTGATTTATGGTAGAAGCAGGCTTGCTTGTTAAGAGTGACAACCTTGCCGCTGCTGGGCAAGAGCATGACTTTAACCTCTGTGCACATGCTGAAATACCGCAAGTGATCCTGCAGTTAGTGCTGGCACTGAGGGTGAAATGGCAGACAACAAGTAACATAACAATTGTTTTTAATTGTACTATAGCAGTGTAGACTGTTATTAAGTGAGTAATTTCACACATTACTGTTTAACAATTTAAAAAGATTTCACAGAATTCATCAATCTTTCCCCAGTGTGATCAGTTTTGAAATGACTTTGAAGGAAAGTGTTATGCATTAGCTTAATCAATTTGTTCTGAAATTGTTTAATGGATCCTGGTTAGTCTATAGATGCGCACTGAACTTGGTTATTACTAAATGAACATTTTCAGTACCTTAAAATTCTACATTTTATATACATAAAAAATTGTATGCATTTCTTATTTGAGATATTTGTAGCAGTACATATGCTGAGAGGGAGGTTGCTTTGGCTATTAAAAGTTTCATTAGACCATCTTTGTTAGAATATCTTTGTTAGAATTAAAAACAGAATAACCTAATCTGCATCTTTCATATTATATTTGCTCATTTTTTCTGTCTTGTGATCGTCGTTAACAACAAGCCTGTCCTCCCATGATGTCTGGAGCTAATACAGCTCATTTTCTTACAAATTTTTATCTTATGATTCATCTGATGATTATGGTAAATGGTTTTATTATATTGAAGTCATGGTAAAGTTGCTCTCCATGTGTGCTCTGCTAATGTGTAATATGATGTGAATCCATACTCCAGCCTTTGTCTCATTCAGGGCATTTACTGAAGCTGTTCATCAGAAGCTAGTTCTTCACTTGGCCATCTGTTTCCATAAAGCATGTAGTCATTTAACTACCTTTGGGGTCACTATCCTGTCAAAAATCAGTAGTATCTGCCAAGCGGCTGAAAACTATTGGGAGGGGAAGATAGATGTTTGCAGACCTTGTGATCACATAAGCTTCTTAGCTTTAGCAAAGCAGACCTGAAATCTGTATTTTAATTATTCTGCAGCACTTGAGATTCTGTTGTTCTCCTTAAGGAGATACGTCTCAAAAAAGAAAATTATTTGTGTATGAGAAGTTACAAACATGTGCTGAAACCAGATAATATTTCTTGGCATGCCTAGTGTCAGCAGGAGACTCCTAAAAATACTGGTTTATTTTTCATAAGGTATCAGACCCACTTTTAATTTTTTTCATAAATTCTAGGTTTTAATTGATATTTTGAAACCAGTAATAGCTACAATTTATTCAGGCAAGACATTTTGATAAGTGTGCATCTTACAGCTTAATATCCTGAATCTCTTTGCAAGGGTTTGTACAAAAAGGAGTGCAGAGTCACATGTGGGATTGGGGCATCTGTCAGAAAGAACAGCTTTAACATGTACTGCAACTAGAAAGCTCCTGCTCCTCCTATTAAAAAATACTTGTGGAGTCACATACTCCAACACAATGTTTGACTCAGTTTAAGTAGGGAGGGTTTTTATGAAATGTTATTTCAGTTCTGGCCTGTTGCAGTGTCATTTAGCAATCTTGTCTGGAAGTCATATTACAGAAGTCTTCTTGAAATTAATCCATACCATGCAAATAGGAATTTGTCCCATAACAAATGAAAATCAATGTCCTGTTTCTTTTAATTGCAGAAGGAAGAAAAGAAAACTGTTTTCGGTCAATAATTATTAATCATAATTAAACCTTGCAGCACTCAGAAGTGTGCTATTGCTGTATGTTATCAACGGTTTAATCTGACTGTAGAAAGAGGAGATGAGAAGTGAAATCCTGAAGAGAGAGATAAAAGGAAAAGCAAAGTCTGCAAAAATAAACGTAGTTTCTAAATTCAGGAAAATTGATAGATAGATGTGAAGGCATTGGAGGGTGTGAGATTTCTATAGAGATGGGGTGACTGAAGAGCATAAAAAAGGATAAAGGGGGAGAAATTACCATTTAAGGGAGAAGAGAAATGAGGGCAGGTAAAGCCTTTTGAAAATCATCAGTGTCCCCGCTGAAGTACCGCATATATCTCTGCATTTTTAGTTCTGTTTAATATCTTTATCAATGATCTGGATGAGGGTATCGAGTGCACCCTCAGTAAGTTTGCAGGTGGCACCAAGTTGGGCGGGAGTGTTGATCTGCTGGATGGTGGGAAGGCTTTGCAGAGGGATCTGGACAGACTGGATTCATGGGCTGAGGCCAGTTGTAGGAGGTTCAACAAGGCTCAGTGCTGGGTCCTGCACTTGGGTCACAACAACCCCCTGCAATGCTACAGGCTTGGGGAGCAGTGACTGGAAAGCGCCCGATGGAAAAGGACCTGGGGGTGTTGGTTGACAGCCAGCTGAGTATGAGCCGGCATTGTGCCCAGGTGGCCAAGAAGGCCAATGGCATCCTGGCCTGTATCAGCAATAGTGTGGGCAGCAGGACTAGGGATGTGATCATCTCCTTGACCTCGGCACTGATGAGGCTGCATCTCAAATACTGTGTGTGATTC
>NW_010131585.1:30326-30785 GCF_000699245.1 Pterocles gutturalis | reverse complement strand
AAAGGAGGTTGTAGTGAGGTGGGTGCTGGCCTCTTCTCTAAGGCAACAAGTGATAGGACGAGAGGAAATGGCCTTAAGTTGTGCCAGGGAAGGTTTAGATTGGATATTGGGAAAAATTTCTTCACTGAAAGGAACAGGCTGCCCAGGGAAGTGCTTGAGTCACCATCCCTGGAGGTATTTAAAAGATGTGTAAATGTGGCACTTAAGGACACAGTTTAGTGGTGGATTTGGCAGTGTAAGGTTGATGGTTGCACTCAATGATCTTAAAGGTCTTTTCCAACCTAAATGATTCTATGATTCTATTCTATGGGCTACTAATTTGAATACATTCTTCAAGAGTCTGTATTATTCTATTTCATGTCAAGCTGACTTTTTGAATAGCTGCTCACATTTCATTGCACAATTTGGTAGCTATAACTAATTTGCTAGTTGTAAATCAGCTGGGCCTGATTCTTCACT
>NW_010131585.1:0-30295 GCF_000699245.1 Pterocles gutturalis | reverse complement strand
TCTTTCCAAAGTTTGCCTATTAAGAAGAAAAAGCAGAAAACATTGTAAGTCTGGGCAGTCAGTGTCAGAACCACATGAGAATTTTGTAGGGCTGATTTTCCCTGTTTAGGGACAACACCCGAAGGTGTAACAAGGATTTTCTGTCATCAAATAGGCTTAGAAAAGTCATGCTGCAGTGATATTTCTTTCCCAGACTAAGCACGGGGAGCAAATGGACTATGGCCAGTTACCATAGTCTCATGAGAACACAAGCAGGTGCCCTTCAGAACAAAAATAATTGTTTATGTTGCTCTTGCAGTTCATAAAATGCTTACTAAGTAATCTCGGAAGGTAAAAATACATAATTTATTTCCATTTTTTGTATACATAATCTTGTGTACTAGATGGAAAATGCTGCCATCACGAAAGGAAGAAAGAACCGCTGCCTGTTCCTTAGCCCTGACTCTTGTCCTTTGGTCAGATTGAATGTTTCTGAAAGGAAACATTAAAAGAAAGGTATGAACCAACTGGGCAAACTTCTGAGGTGTAATGAAGAGGAGGAAGTGGGGAGAGAGCAGAAGCTGCAGTGCTGGTAAGGGCTGGGAGGTGGAGAAGCGTGGGTCCGCCTCCAGCAGCAGTCTTCAGTGGCTGCTTCTGTACTGCTGTCTGCAGGTCAGGACCTGGACATGGTGCTAAGCTGACCAGTCTGGAGCAGCTCTGTCACAGGGAGCGTGAGATCAGATCCAAGGGCAAGCTGACTGGTGAGCAGTATGGATGGTTCAGGTTTTGTGCTTGGGCTTGCTTCTCATCCTTCCTTTGTTCTCCAGTGTCGACATGGCTCAGAAGTAATGGGAAAACAAAAGGTTGGTTTTTAGGGAGCTAAAGCTGTACAGGCTTATGCAAATACCCATTTGTTAGTGCTCTTATTTAGAAGAAGTTGTTCTAAATGGTTTATTAGTCCTTGGGGGAGAATATGTGGATATTTTTCTCCCTAGGAAGTGGCTGAAGGTTGGTGGGTTGGGAATAAGGTCCAGAGGAAGGAGCAGTTGCCGCACAGACATAGTTATGGGTTAGCTTTGTTTTTGAGCTTTTTAAATAGTGTCAACTGGCAACAAACCAGCTTGGATTCTTCTTGTGCGCAGTTATATTGCTTAAGGTTCCTATTTTTGTATTTTAATAAAATACAACTTCAGAGACCAAAAGCTGTAGTTTGGCGGCTTCTTCTCTCTTTTTTTTTAAAAAAAAATAAATTTAACGGTCTCACATAAAAATGGGGTGGGGAAACAAGACTGTTCCACCTGAAGTCTACACTGGGTTTCAGCTGCAAATGCTAATGGAATTTACACAAATATGAGGCCAAAAGGAACAGTAAAGAACATGTTCTTGTCTCGTGACAGATTGAACAGTGTGCAAAGTTCTCTGTAAATACAGATATTTAATATGATGACAAGATTGGCTCTTGCCAGCTTTCCACTGAATTTTTTGAGTGAATTTACAATTTAAATTTATAAGCATATTTAAAGAGGGTTTCTTTTTAAAATGCGTGGTTAATTGTAAAAATAGAAAAGATTAAGATTCCCTTACGTTCCCTTGTGTTTCCTATGGTCAAAGTTATTAGTGGAGGGAAACACACTGTGGGAAGGGAAGGTTGCTGTAGCTGCCTTTGTTTTCATTGTCTTTAAAGTAATTTTTATGCAGTTTTTTGCCTATCACGACTTGCTTTGTTCTGCCTTATAAGAATTACTGTGGCGTATTTTTCCCTTAATAATTCTGGTCTAGCAATTCACATGCTGATACCTAGCTGTGAGGTATATGGTAGCAGTATCTAAGGTCCTGCTATTCACAAATGAGTCTCTTCTTTGAACAATCTAATTATGTTCCCCATCCCTTGGGTGCATCCATGTGCTGCCTCCAGGACTCTAGAACAATTTGTGAGTTATGAAAGTCTGATGGTACTTAGGCCACTGGATCCATCTGAGAAACAGCAGTATGTATCAAATGATATCTGAAGTAGCAGCAGTATCAAATTATATCTGAAGCAATCTGTAATATTATGACTTTGGTTCTCATTTCTGCTACTATTAAAAGGTGAAGGAAGACAGGGAATGGCTGAGCTGATTTTCTGTTGTTTTCAAAGATTTAAATAAATTGCATATGCTGTGTTTTGTTTTGTTTCGTTTTCCCCTGGGAGATTGGAAGAATAGATATATCTTTAATATATATACCCTTAATATGCCACGTAAGCCATAGTTGAGCATTTCTGTGCAGGTAGTTCTTTATATACAGTTTGTGGGGCTGTAGAATTATTACAGTAGCAGTTACAGTAGGTTAAAATTATAGATTAGCATTGTATTATATAATAAAAAACTGTATTAAAAAAAGTGCAAAAGGCAATAATTAAACTGATACTTATTGATAGAGTACTGTGATACTGTGCTGGGTGAAAAGTTTTCATCAGTATATCTGAAAAAGAAAAGGTGTGCTTACAGATGGCAGGTCACTTTGTTTATTGGAAATTACAGAAGATCCTGAGGAAGTTTGTGTTGTGTGATATACAGTCTTGTCACATATTAGGATCTACTTCTTCAACAAAAGGAATGAGATAAAATATACACACCCCTGGGACATCAGCGTAAATATTCCTCTGTGTTGATGGCTTAATAGATAAGATAGGCCCCAAAATGATTTTTTTCCCGACCCAACTATATTAATTAGTTGTCAGCGAATACGTGAAGATCTGTGTTTATATACAGCCATTTGATGTCCAGAAAGGCGCAGAAATGGAAGTGGGAGACTGGCAGCAACAATAAATAGGCTTTGGAAAACCTTCCATATAAAGCAAGATTGAGAAGATTGGCACTTTTTAACTTTTTCCACTTTGAGCTACATGCAGAATACTAGCCTTTATGAGGAAAGGGAATTGTGTGTTATGTCTACCCTTTTTCATGGAAAAGTAAAGACTATGTAATAAAGTAAAAAAACCTCAAGTATGCAAGAAGATCTTTTTAGATGGTATGTCATTAGTTTATGCAATTAACTGACAAAAATATCTGAGCAACGAGAAGATGCTGACATTTCTACAACAAAAGATTTGATGCTTAATTGTAATATATGCATGCAGTAGATAAATTATTTCAGTATTTGTGAAGTCCTTTCTGCTGTAAGTCCTTATGCTTCAAAATAGGAGCAAACTAGATGAAACAACTAAAACCACACTTTCCCAATCTAGAATTGTCCACTGATGAGTTTTTTGCACCTTCTGTCAAACCATCTGCTACAGGCTAATGAGCAGACAGCATGCTGGATTAGATGAAGCACTCCTATGAGCTATTTTGATAGCTCCTACGTTCCTTTCAGTGGGAACTCTGCGGCTAATGAAGCTTAGTGTTAAATTTTTGAAGGCGGGGGTGGGCAAAATGTTCTTGCTATGAGCTTCCTCACTGCAGGATGCTGTTGACAGAGAGGGGTGATGAACCCACATCACTGTTTCTGAAGCATGTTTCAATGTTTTCTTACAAGCCTTCACTTAGCAGAAGAACATCTTGCTAACTTCTGTCATGTGCCCACGGGAAGTAATGACTGAATCAAGAGGAGTGCAGAGTTGTGTCTGTTTTGGGCTGGGGGATCTGCCTAATTCCAGACATCATATATCACTCCATAGTACAAAGCAGATACCAGTGCTGGAGCTAAAGCCTAGCTAGAACAAATACCAGCTTTATTTTGGGATGTACTTGAGATCTGTCTCTCTGAGGAGGCACCACCATCACCTCTTAGAGTTTCTTCCTGCTGTGTCTCTGGACATGATATCACACAGGTATTTTCTTCTGTCAGTGGCAGATGCAGATACTGTGTTTGAAGCTGTATACAGACTAGCAGAGAAAATATTTATTTAATTACTTAATTCCGACATATGCCCTTCTGAAGTATTCTTGAGTATGCTTCATAGGAATCTTTGTGAGGGATCCAATTTTACTTTATAACTTAATCATTCTTGCATTTGTCAGGATTAAAAAGGGTTGACAATGCATTTGGTTACTGTTTAGTGACTCCGATGATTATTGTAGAAGTATGAACTTCTTGTAAGCATCAGAGTTCCAGTACCAACAACAGTAGGGTGGAAGTGACTGGTGTCCCGGTGTGTTACCATCAGAGTTGTCAGCATTGCTGTTAACTTTCTGGTCCCTAGACCTGCTCGTGATCAAAGCAGAAGCACGTCACTGAACACTGGTGAACTGCTCTAAGGACAGAAGAGCAGTGACATGAAGGACACTCTTCTTGCAGTACAGTAGCTGTGTGTTTGCCTGCTAAACCAGTGGTAGAAGCAGTTGGACTGAATCTGTGTTGGCCTATCAAGACTCCTTGCTGGAATCTTTTCCTAAATTACATTTTCTCTCTTTTAGGCAGTAATATTTGGCTCATCATTATTGGCATTCTGCATGTAGTTCAACAATGCAATTCTTGTCTTTTGTTTGACTGTTGTTTTTTATAGAGGGCTGGAGAGTGAGCATGCCCAGGTGTTCCTTAATACAACAGATACACTGTGTGCTTCTTTGCTAGCAGCAATTCCGATGGCTTAAAATTTTTGCTAAATCAACTATGACCTGTCAATTATGCCACTATGACCTGTCAATTATGCCACTATGACAAGATCCACAAAGTGCAAAACCGTTATGACCATATTGGAACAGTCTGTGCATTATGCCCACATGCATTGCATTAATAACCAAACTTTGGAGATAATTAATTTTTTGCACAATCTGATATTCAGCCTGTTATCTTTGATGTATTTAAAGAACTTTCCTAATACAGTAAGTCGTATGTAGATAGCACACAAACAGAAAATATGGGTATTACTGATAGATCAACCTATTTCAGTCCATGATGTTTTCTGTTCTAGCATAACTTAAGTGATTTCATATTTTCAACGTGCCCACTTTCACTGAACTGACCAACTTAGTTTGCACAGCTCTCAAAGAGGGCAACAGCTGTTGCAGCTTATTTTTCATTCCTCACCTCCCGTAGCTGTGCATAAATCCATGGAAGTTAAAAGTAAATTTGGGGACTTCCTGTACTTAATGTTTTGGTTATCATAACTGAAAACGCTCTGACATCTCTGTGTAAATACTTATTTTTATGCTTTTATTTGTGGGGATGTCAGTTAAACCCAGAAGCTAAAGTTGCTGATCATAGGCATTCTGGTGACTAACTAGTGTGTACTATTGTTTAATGCATTTCTTTAGGGAGTGTCTGTAGTTTTTACACAAAATATAACCAAATGATCTAAGGCTGATCTGTACAAATTTCTCTTTTTGTCTTTCTCTCTGCCTCTTTTTACCAGCTTAGATGCTTTAGAAGTGTTTTGAGTTTCCTGAAGCATGTCCAAATTCCTTCAGTATTTGGGGGAAGGGGAACAGATTTAAGGGTCTTAAGTAGGTTTTCTGTCCCAAGCAAGACCGTGTAAAAGGTAACTGTAGTTTCACCCGTGTCAGACCTGTGTCCTCCTCATTGATACCTGGGCACCAGGATTTGCTGCAGCATCTCAAGCAGCACTAGATGCTTGTGTGTGGGTAACTGAATCAAGCCCCTACTGCCATATGAGAGGCTGTAAAACTGTTAGAGTATCTCAGGGCTACAAAATCCTATTAATTTCTGAAATAAGTCCTCAGAAATATCTTGAGGAAAAATACCAAGGTCAGAAATTTTACAGCATTAGATGCTTTTAATGAGACTAGGAGCATGATGAACTTTTAAAATACAGGCTGCTATACTGTAATTCTTTTAAATTAGTCTGTGTCTTCACTGCTGCTGGAAGGAGCAATCCCACTCAACATCGCTGAGCGCATTAAGCTTTAATAGCAGTTTGGGCCGGATCCAGTCTATCATGACAAGTAATATTTTACATCAGAAACATCTTAAAATTTGGAGCGTAGTCATATCTATCTTTGAATGGACAGTGTTGCTATTTCTAATTAAGCTTGAACTATTTTATTTTGATTTAACTTCATTTAATCTTAGCAGTCAGAACCAGGAGGTATTGCATCCAGTAACCATCTGGCCTTTTCTTTTTTGTTCAGTTTAAAAGACTGGAAAACTGTTTGTATGTTAATGTGTATAGTGCAGATTGTGGCGGGACAGAAAGGTGGGTGGGTTGTTAATCTAGACTTTTTTTATAAAGATTGAAAATAAATCCTCTGCAGCTTGCTTTATTTGACCTCACACTTCTGAATATCAGCTGTAGAATATTGGTCTACAGTCTGAACAAAAGAATGCCAATAGTGAGTCTTCATCATGCTACATATGATTCAGAAGGCCCTAGGGATTTTGTTGCTGGTCAGATGAAAAAATATGGGAAAATAACGCTTTCCAGCATAGCCTTGTTTAATACTCATCATAGGAGTTTTACCACTTAAACAAAGAGATTGTTGAGACTTAGCTGGTGGTCAAAGTGAAAGATAACAAACATAGCATTTTTTACATAACAATGTCAAAATACCCAAGTTTGTTCAAGGAAAGATTTTTAAGTAGCAGTTTATTTTCTTTGCTGCTACTTTAAATAAACATTTTATTCTTTAAAGAAGTACTCTCTGTATTTTTTTAATTAACTCGATCTAGGTTTTATGACAAGGCTTAACAATAAGGTCTCATTTCAGGATGCTGATAGTTTTCAGTACGTCCAGTAGAAATTTGTTAGTATTATCAACTCCTGTGGTTAGGCTTTTATAAAAAAATCCTGCTTATTTGCTTGAATGATTACTTTATAATTTAATTAGGAAGTATAATTTGTGTGAATAGGCTTATACTGTTCTCCTTTTGGATCAAAGTTAGAACGAGAGTCTAAACAATTGCGAGTTCAAGCTCTGAGATCTTACTGTCTTAATTTTATGCCATAAGAAGCCAATTGATGCAAGATGTATTTTAGTCATGCCCTATTTATGGAGTTGTTCATAGCTTGTATGGGAAAGTGACTAAAATTTTGAGGAAGAAAACTTTCTCCTCTGTGTAGTATCCATCTTTTGATTGGTACCAAATGCTGAGAGCGGATGTGAACATAGGCGTTTCCCATTGTATTCAAGCAAAGAGGACTGCACGCGCACAAGTGCTAATTTAGTTCTGTTGATAAACTTGCAGCAGTGTTTCTATAAAAGTGTCATAGGAGACATTCTCATGTTTGTGTAATAAGCTTTTTGTCCTCTGATGTCACTGGTGAGGCCTCTCTGATGGGTGTTGTAATGGCTACAAGGTGTTGGGCTTAATGAAGTAGCCTCTAGAGCAGACTGCAGTGCCCCCTGTTGCAGTGATCACTTTGCGCAGTCTGTTTGCCAGGTGAGCTTGGCTGGCTGTGAGACCATCTCTTCAAACTATTGTAGGTCATAGCAAAGGACTGTTTGTTGTTTTTTTTTTTTTTTCCTTGTTGAAATAATTGCAAATTGTACTGCAAACTAAGAGTGGTACACTTGATTACTGGGGTTGTAGTCTATGTTTCTGCATAGTGCAAATTGCCTGTTCATATGTGAGGGGTCAGAACTGGCTTCTGAGGTCATTTGATGTACATGCTGTCTAGTGTATTAATGAAGAAATTGAACCAAGAGCATAAATTTTTCCTTGTGTGTGAAAGGTGGTCAGGATCGTGCAGTTCCTCAGCGAGCCCTGAGGAGATCTCAGAAAATTTGTGACTTAGCCAGTGTTCGAGCAGGAGCAAAGAGGCTGAAGGAGAAGGAGTTGCAGTGTGTTCAGCTGAACTGAATTGTAAGTGTAATCCTAGTGCCCTCTGTTGCTGGTGGAGCAGCTTCTGTTGTCTGCAAGAAGTGCAATCAATGTACTGAAGGCTGGTAGCTTTGTATCTGCATGTGGAGAATTATGGTTAACTGTGTATTGTGAGTGTGTGCATCACTAGGGCTGACTCAAAATACACCACAGAGTTGTGGTGACCATGTCATTGATGGATGGGAAAAAGTATTTTTAAAAGTTTATCTGCATGCATTTTTCAGTGGTATTTGAGGCTGTGGCTTTCCTAGGCAGAACATTAACATCATCCCTTACTGGGAGCTTAACACTTTTCTGTGTTTCAGCTCAACTGTCGGGGAGCAGCAGGATGAGTTTGCTCTGCAAGGGAGACTGCTGGCAGCCAAGGGTGACAGCAAAGAGTGTGGTCCCACACTATCCAAATAAGAAGAGTGGAGCAGTCTGGTGACAGTATCCAGAGACCGCCAACAGCCCTGTTTACCAGACAGGTCTGTAGTCATGAAGCAAGTCCAAGGTCAGGTCAGCTGGTCAGGGCATGTGGCCAGGTGCAGGCATACCAGGAGGCATCAGGCAGGGAACAAGGCAAGACTCCTAAGCTTAAGCATAGCTCACAAGCAAAGGAGGCAAGCCCCCAACGAGGCTTTTCATAGCTCTTTCCCACATGGCTCTTCTCGCAGCTCTCTGGCAGCCCCACAGTGAGCGAGCATTAAGCACAGCTGGCTGATCCCCTAGGAAGGGAGGAAGAGGTGGTGCACAGGGCCTTGACACTGACCTTTAAGTATCAGCTCTTTGCCTGGAGGAGGTGGCTTCAGTCAGCTATGCATTCTTCTCTTGTGTTCTTGGACATATTCATTGACAGCTGTGAGGCTGTGAAAATATTAATAAACTTCTGATCCAATTTGCTTCACAGTTTCCCCCATTACCTTCATATATATGGAGTTGGGTGGGAAGAAGACGGATCCCTGTAGAACTCCACAAGTGAAGATTTTGGAGGAAAGAGCAGCACAAGGAAACCACTGTCACTTGTCAGCTCCATCTCAGAATGACTGACACCCACTCAGTACAAGCCTGATAATTTCTGCTTTTGAGAGGCAGTAGGAGTCCACTGATGATCCTACCAAACGTGAGGGCAACATCCATGATGGCTTACAGATCTATAAGGGACAGTGGGGTCTTAGCCAAGTGTAAACTACTAACGGTTTTTTTCTCTGGGTAATATCCATCCTACTGCAAGATCCTGAAGTGTCTCATTTTTTTGAGTTTTTCTGGTATGATAATTCCTTCAGAAGAAATGAATTCTGCCTTTTTTTTTTTCCATTTAACCATGGTGAAGATGATTAATGTTTAAGGGGAATGTCAAACAGTTCATGCTTTTGACAAAGAATGATAAAGAAACAATATTAAGGACTTATTGGGAAGGGCCACAAGCTCTCTGGGTATGTCACTGTTTTGGTGCTGATAATACTGTAGTTAGATTTTTACATATTAAAGAAACATTAGAAATTGCTGCAAGAATGATAATTAATGATATGCTCAAAAGCACAGCTTGAATCAGTGCTCCCTGGAGATCCAGCAGAGATACCACAAATTCAACACCTTTGTAAAAAAGCAAGTGTAAGAGTGGGGCAAACAGGAGATGTTTGCTGACGGAAGGAATGGTGCAGCATTAAGGCATTAAAGATGTCTGTTTTGGATTAATGAGATACATAAGCAAGCCTCACAAACTGGAGTGGAAAGGAAGTATGATTGTGTGATAGAACAGCAAAAGGAAGGCGAGAATTAACAGGATCAAGCGTATTGTAGGAAAACAGGAAAAAGGGGTGAAGAAAAAGCAAATTAGAGGGAAAAGAGAGGGCAGAGGAAACTCACTGGAAAGAACAAATAGCTGGACAAAAAGCTGCTAGAAACAGCATTTATTTTGAGAAGATGAAAAATGATATGTATAACAACACTGGCGAACATGAAGCAGGGGAAAGAAAGTATTGAAATGTAAATTGTATCTTCTGTAAATTGTATAGTACTTGAGAAGACTGAAGATACTTTTAAATTAAGGTACTTGCTGAAAATAAGTGATTTGGTTCTAAAGCTTAACAAGGATTTTAAAATTTATAGGTTTTGAAAGGTGGACCATTTACCAATTTGTGTAAGGAGCATAGGGCAGGTATTGCATCATGGCATCAAATTTACTCCTTTTGCACTCTGAATTTTGCTGGTGGTAACTAAAAGAGGCATATTTACAAATTGCAAGTAAAAGAGGACCTAGCTACTTCTTGGAAAAGTTACCATCTCAGTATTGCTAAGCAAATGAAAGTTTACTGATATCTTTGAAACTGTCTATGGTTCATGGTGTGATTAGAGAGACATGGTTCATCGCTGTTTTCATGGTGTAATAAATAAAATACCAAGTAATCCAGCAGCTAAATCTAATACTAGTTTACAGATTCACTGATTAAGGCTAGGAAATGAAGAATAGTGTTGCCATGGTGAAGCCTATAATAAAGGGCAAGAAGAACGAGCTAGTGAATAATTGATACAAGTCTAAGATTAGAAACGATCATTTACAGTGTGCTCTTTGATATTCATGCATGCTTTTTACTTTAAAAAATCTCAGAGAAACACATTAGCATAAACTGTGACAGCTTTTTGCATAAACTTTTAAGCAAAATTCCAATGAATTATTTGTGCAAGAATGCACAAATGTACAGTTACTGCAATGATAAGATTGAGAATTCGGGCATAAACCAAAAAGTTCAAAAATGAAAGGCTTTTAGCATGGGATGTATTTGGCCAGACTGCACGTATTGCTATATTTCTTAAAAATATAACAAGTAAATAAGAATGTGTGTCATAAGGTTCAGTAAGACAAGTTGTAACCTTGTGCCTGTGTACTTACATTGTTCTGATTTTAGTCTAATATAAAGTAGCTCTTAATTTAATTTTAAAAGCTTTAGTTTAGAAGTAATTTAGTAAGGTGCCCTAGGCCATCTTGAGTTAAGGAACAGTACTTACAAGTGTCCTGATAAAACTTAAAGACACGGTTTTTCAAAATGGATAAAAATCTGACTGATGTTGCCAAAGGTATCTCTGATGTAAAGTAAAAGAAACCTGTTTTCTGTGATAAACACTGTAGATCTGCTGGAGCAAAGAACTGCAGGCATCATGCCTTTATAAACAGTTCCGCTTAATAAATGTGTCATTTATTTTTATAAATGCATGATGGAAGTCAGTGAACATACACAATAGTTCTAAATACAGTCCAGCTGCCCTGTAGCAAACTTTACTTGTCATAAATTCCTTTTTAGCAATCCCAGTAGCAAGAGCTATTTTTCATTATTAATTAGCCCCTTTAAAATCAATAAAATACATGTAGTTGGCTTGCATACAACAGTCCTGAGGTTGGGGGGGGAGGGTGTTTTTTCTGCTTGCAAGTTGAATGACATTATTTAGGAAGAAAGATGACTGATGAGAAGTAAACTCAGTAAAAATACTATGTGCTTTATTTAAAATATTTTTTCACTCTTTTAATGCCGCAAGTTTCTGAACCATCTTATAGTAAACACCCCATTAAAGCAGACATCTTTTCATGCTTGTTCATGTTACAATTGGGTTAGGACCATATATTTAGAACTTTAAAAGGAGTCTATACAGTGTGTATCTCAAAATCATCACCTCAAGATGAATTGCTTCTAAAATGGGATATTAACAGAGCAAAAAAAACCCTAATTCAAGAATTGCTGTGAAATAGTGACAGCAAATATCAAGGGACTGAATTGAGAGATGCCTTAAAGAAGAATGATAAATATCATCTTCAGGTTCAATTTTAGTTAATTTACTGCCTAGAATAACCACGGAGTAACATATCACACAAAACAAAAAGTACAGATTTGGATTACACAGTGAGGCACTTGATTTCCTTCATTAACTTCTAAAGCCGTACAAGCTTCCTGCACACCTTTCTGCTTAAAAATAGACAAACTGCTACTAATGGTTATAAATGAATAAAGACATGCAAGCTGTGAGGAAAAAGAGAGAGGTTATCTTAAATACAGTAGGGATTGAATACAGTAGGGACCATAGAAGTACAAGATACATATAAAAGTGATCAGCATTTTCATCAGCTGGTTTGTACAATGCCTAAGTATTTCCATTTCCCATACACTGATGTATTTAGAGATTGGCTTTTCAGATGTGATTTTTGTTTTCTGTCCAAGAACTGAATCAAATGTAAAACTTGTATAGGTGTTTTATACGTTGATATTTTACAGAAACCAACCATGGTCTGTTTAGAAGAAAATGTATTCAAAACGTGTACGTTTTTTATACTTCTATTATATGTATAATGTTTTAACAATGGATTCGTACTGAATGTAATGTCTGAAGCAATGATCTGTGTACATAATACTAATACTTTGTGGTGTCCCCTTCAGAGAGATCTTGATGTAGTTGCTTGGTGGAATGGTTGCATTTGTTTCTGCATTCTTCATTCAACTTTACATTAGGTATTAGAAAACAGCCTTATTAATTGCAGAAAAGGTCAGTCTCACCTCTGTGCCCACCAAGATCATGGAGCAGATCCTCCTGGAAACTATGCTAAGGCACATGGAAAATAAGAAGGTGATTTGTGACAACCCACATGGCTTCACTGAGGGCAAATCATGCCTGACAAATTTGGTGGCCTTCTACAATGGGGTTACAGCGTTGGTGGATACGGGAAGAGCAACCGACGTCATCTACCTGGACTTGTTCAAAGCATTTTGGTCTAGTGGAAGGTGTCCCTGTCCATGGCAGGGGGATTGCACCAGGTGATGTTTAAGGTCCCATCCACCTAAAACCATTCTGTGATTCTATGATTTTCCACTACAGTGAAGGTCTTGGATATACATGTCATTGGGGAATGTGAACTTCATAATGTAACCTTTGAGAAAAGACTTGTGAACTTTATTTTTGAGAGAGGGGAGTTCTAGCTGGGCAGTTAAAATACAAGTGAAACTGACACAGATCAAAAGCTAATAACCATAGTTAACCCCAAAATTGAAAAGCACTTATCTTTTAGCATGGCCCCATCATTAATGGGAGATTCTTAAGTGAATGGCAGCTGTTTTCTGGTCCTTGCCTTCCTATTTGTCTCTCTGAAATGAAAGTTAGAGGGTGAAGGTTTCCCTTGGAACATTGGACTCAACAGTTCTTTGAGTGCTGCACCGAGCTGGAGTCACAGAGTTGGCAGCAGAAGTGTACTTTCTGTTACTGGTCCTACACTATGTTGTGAAGCTCTGCTGAGTGGAGATGACATGGGATGGGTTTTGAGATGCACTGGTCAGTTAAGATTGTGTTATAAAATTATATGCAGCAAAGGAAAGCTGTGTTATTGCATAAACACTGTAGAGACAGTTATTTTCCTTAATTATCGCAAGGGAAATTTTGAAGTAACGTCTTGGAAAAACTGGTACCATCAGAGCCTGCCTGCTTATGTGCACAGGCGTTCATCAAAGGCAAAAAAGGATACTTTCTTTTTCATAGATCAGTGAAGGGTTAGGCCTGTATTTCGGCTACCTGGTATTTGCTGGTTTTCTGCTATATTTCTGTGGAATTTAGTTTGTTCTTTTTCCTATGCCATATTTCTCATATAGGTTGCATACAGGTTGCTAAGCATCAGTAAATGAATTCCTTATATGTTACTATCTATAGTTTGCATACAGGAGAACATTAACATTCAAGTTGCATATTTGTTAATATTAGTCTATATTATTTCTTTATAAGTGGTTTCTTGCAGAAAAGCAGAGTGTGCCAGGTATTGCAAAGCACAGATGTTCTCAAGTTTCTCTCTCAAAACTTGAGATTGTACTACATAGTTTTTCTACCTGTATTTTAATAGAGTGATAGACACTTGTCAGAGGCTTCAGTGTGAGAGAAAAACAGAACGGGGTCTTCCTCTGAGCACAGTGGAGAAGTAGAATGCATCAAGGGCTCTGCTCACTATTAATACTTTTGAGAAAAGGATGTGTAGTCAAGTTAGATGTTCATCTTGTTGTGTTAGTGTTTTGAATAAAGTGTTCTCTGCGTAATTCTGAAGCAGCATGATTAACAGTGGTTTATTGTATGACCAAAGAAAGCAATATTGATTGCAAGTATAAAGGCATCTTTACAGATGCTTTCTGAATTGTTTAATTTTCCTACATGAAGTAATGTTTTACAGAATTTTGCAACGGAACTCTTTTTTTTAAATTTAAAATAATAAATAATTACTTGAGATGGAAAAATAAAAAAGTAATGCTGTACTACAGAATTTGCCTATTAATTAGACAAAGGAAATTTAAATTGCAGAGGCGGCTAATTTTATAACATGAAGGGAAGATGCTGGCTGCAGTGGGTGTTTCGTTTGATTTTTTTCCCTAAACTACTTATCTGGGGAAAAAAATTATGCAGGTCATGACAGGAAAAGGGTCTCTGGAAAACAGACTGCTGTTTTATAATTTTTGATATCCATCTTTCAAATTCTTCTCCCTGCTTGAGCCTGCAAGAAAAGCTGGAAAAGCTCAGGTCTAAATCTTGTTTGGGATGCTTTGTACAAATTCCATAAGAGTTTAATCCAGAGTTTGTTTATTGAAAATTGCAGTGACTGGGTCACTAAAGCTGCTTGCATATCTCATTAATCAAAACAGAGTGGAAAGGGATATCAGAAAAAGGAAAACTATTGAATGAAACACCTGTTTAGAGATCAAATTTAATTTAAACTAGCAAAACTAAAGCAGTAGTTCCTATCTGAAAACTGTTGCAGCCAGCCACATCATAGAAGCCTACTAAAATAAATATCGGATTATGGGCCACAATTAAAAATACAAGTTCTTTTATGGAAGGATTATTTTTCATATTTGTGTTCAAATGGACCTCCACTCTTGCTGCAGTCACCAAACCAACACTTGAAGCACTGCTAGAGATGCTTGCAGCAGGACAGCAAGCCACAGAACTCTTCGGAGAGTGCAGCACTGTCCTGCTGGTGGCAAGCACAGCACCCCACCACCGTTTACCTTCTGTTGTAGTCATATGCATAAAGCTCCTTACTTATTACTTTGACTCCCAATGAAGCCGTGGTTATATGATCACTTTCACCAAGAGGGAATCGGTGCTGATTCTGGAAAATGAGATCCCTTCATCCTGCATCCTGTTCTGTCCTGCCAGCTCTCTCATGTTGTCCGTGCTCAAGTCTTCCCAACAAATGTTAATGTGAAGTAGAGGGAGGGTTGGGGTTTTTTTGTTTGTGGTTTGTTTGGGTTTTTGTGATCCTCTCTCTCAGATGTTAGGGCCTTTTGAAATTCCATTTGATTCTGTCCTTTTCACTGTTGAAAACCTTGACAAATGCAAGTTATTCAAGACTGAGAAGCAGTTTTGAGATGAAATTTATGTAGAACTGTTAGGTTTTGAAAAGGTCTCTTATAAAATAGCCAGAGACACGACAGTTTAAAACTAGAATGGGATGGCATTTATTGATATTGACAAATTTTTAATCAATGTTTAGCTCTCCAGAGAGCCAGCATGGACCTATCCATGAACACGGCAGGAAGCAATAATCCATGTACTGCCACCCTGCTGGCAAACAACGTTGATCCCAGCCTTCAGTTACCAATTTTAAACAGTTGAGGTGTTTGTTTTGAATCACTTTATCTTATTTTCTACTAGTGAATTAAGTAAATGTGTTTAGGACCACAGGATGTTTATTAGTGGACTGCCTTTGCTAACAGTAATCAGGTCCTGTGCGTATAGAGTCAATTAGAAAGGTGAACATTTTGTCAAAAATTAGGTGCATGTAAAAGAAACACATGGCCTTATGTATGTTTGGTAAGAAATGATCTGCCAAACTGAGCTCTAGGGATTGCATAATAATTCATCAGAGAACAGTGCCTTCCAAGTACTGGTATGTTTGTCAGTCTGTTTCAGAGCATGAAAGATGCATCTCAGGCTCTTCATTTAGTAAATGCATCTAGTGCATTTACTTCCTGTGTAAAGCAACATAGTTGACCAGAAAAGTCTCTTATAAATGAGACCAATATGTTGGGATAAGTGTTGAAGTATAATAATGACTAATAGTAGTTGTCTTTGAGAGCATGAGGAGAAAGCCTGAGGACCAGAGACGTGCACAGCGTGAGCTGTATTGTGCAGACATGCTCACACTGCCTTTCTGAGCTGTTTGCACCAATTCTGAGCTACAGACTGCTCAGGCCTGGCCAGGCAAAACCAAATGAGAAGTGCAGTTAGTTGGGTAGATGCAGACAACTGATACAGCTCTGCTCCTTCCAGCTCTCAACCCAAAAGCTTTATGTTGTGCTGCACAGCAACAGCTGGTCTGAAGCAAGCACCGATGTTCCTGGTATGGCATTGCACCCCATGGACTGGCTCCGTGCATCCCTGCTGCCTGGGAGGTATTTTATCCCCTCTGCATTAAATACTTAAAAAATACAAGTTCTATATGAATGTAAATGGATAGCTTCCCCAGCTAAGCTTATTCTCACTGTGCTACTTAATCAGTTTCTGGGCAAGCATAGGAAGGGAAAGACTTTCGAATTGGGGACAGTGAGGAAATAATTAAATGGAGTAATTTTTATGAACAGTAAAGTGATACATGGCCAAATAGTTTTGGGATTTTTATCTCATTCACTAATGGTTGTTGTTGTGGTTTCCTTGATTCTTTCACAGAACATTGATTTCTAAATGTCCAAAATAATGTATTTTATATTGTCATTTTGCCTACTTTTAACCAGCACAAACTTAGTAAATGAAATTAATAAAGTTAATTTTATTCCTAAAACTCAGGCAACAGTGATTTTAATGTTTGCCTTCACTTTTTTCAATTTAACATCTCAACATAGAGATACTAATACTGAACCTTTCTCTGTAAGTTTTCAAAATATTCAGCTATTTTACCAGTAACATTTTTGACAAGAATTTTTTGTAAGTGAAGATTGTTTCAGTATTCAATTGAAAGGGACGATTAGTGCCAGAATAGCGAAGTATTTACATGATCCTCTGCAGGGATTAACGTGTTCTCTGCATGAATTATTCCTCTTAATAATCATTATCATATTGTGATCTCAGAATTAATTAAAACTTTGAGTGGGAAGTATTTTAGCTGCCTTTGATTCATTCTTCTGTGTTGTTTGTTACCTTCTTTTCTCAGTAAACTATATTTCTCATGAAGAAAAGTGATATTTCCCCATGCGCTCCCCATTCCTATATCTCTTTTTCCCCTCACTTTTAGTTGCAAAATATGACTGGTGCAGTTGCTGTTTTGCGCCCCACCCTTAGGGTTGCTAGGCTGAGGAACTGCATTGCGTCAGTAACCTGTTACTGAACAGGCTACTGCAGCCCCAACCAGCCATCTAATGAACAGCCAAGTCTTAAAGGAAATAGCTTCTACCATTTACTGTTTGGAACCAGACCTTTTAAACATGGAAAAAACAAAGCAGTAAATTTGTTTTAAAATAACAAAACAGCTAAAGAGAAAGAAATCTTTGCCAGCAGAAGCTAGTATGAAGCAAGATTATAAATGCCTGAAAATAACTGTCAAAATAGTAGCTCCTGAAGATGGGTGATAACATCAAGCATTGCAAATGCTCGGTTGCTTTTTTTCAGTTATGAGGTTTAGGGATGTGGATTCAGTTTGAGTTCACCTCTGGCTTCTGGACTGGTTAATGAGTGACCTCAAAAGAACTGCACAGATTTTGTGAGATAGTTTCTGGTTTGTTCTGTGCAATAAATATTAGACTCTAATAATTCCGCTCTTGACATTCCAAATCAAACTGATTTCTCCATCCCTGATAAATGGTAAAATATAAATTACCTGAAGCTGAAGCATGTGTGTAAATATTTGAAATAGAGTTGTAGTGCATTCTGACAAATAGTGCTACAAATTTGGCTGGCAAAAGTTTGTGTTCATTTCAGCATATTCTGGAGATTATTATCTGACCATCAGTTTATTTTAGCACAGAAATATTAGAAGAGAATCATGTGAAGCTGCATGCAGGAAAGAAGAGAAACAGAGAGCAGAGCCTGGAAGGGGTGGTGAGATAGTGGGTATGAATTTCAGGTGAGCAAACAGGATGCTGTGAAAACAAAACTAAGCGGGTACCAGACTACAGAGCTTAAAGGTGCAAAGTTAAGAGACAGTGTTAGGAGCAGGTTTGCAATAGCTGGTGGCATTTCTCAGACTAAGTTTTTCCCTGTCGTTAAGGTCAGCTAAGAAAAGCTCTTCTGTTCGTTTTTGGATTCTGGTCAATGTTGGCTTTAGGGTTTAGCTGTAGATAGATAAAGTAGACAGTTACTCAACCATTCGGCTGTTGGAAGTAGACAGCACAAAAAGACCTACTTTGGTTCTGCCTTTCCTTTGCCTGTGGCATTTCTTGGGTGGTGATGGTTCAAGGACTGCCAGATGGCCAGGCACCAGGTCTTTGCCTCCTGCTGCACCGCCAGGCACAGGCTGCTTTCTGCTGTTCTCACCCGCCGAGGGGCCAGAAAGGGCAAGGCAGCCCCAATGATAAACCCTAAACCCTTCGCTCAGAAGCAGCCTGTATCACCCTTACCTCCCTGGCACCGTGAGAGCAGGCCTGCTTCTCCGTCGCGGCCTGCTGCTTCCCCCTCCTTCCCCTCCACTCCCCACTGCAGCTTCGCATCAGCTGTTGCAAAACTGTGAGCCAGCTTTGCGAAGCGGCTGCTGGGCACGCCGGGCTAAGGGCCTTTGCTTCTGGAAATAACACCATCTGGCTGTTCACCAGAACGCAGGATCAGGCGTTTATATTTAGATCACCTTGTATCTGGCATCTGGACTTTATTTATCTGTGTGCTTGATGAGATGTGTTTTGAGCACTTTCTTTTGTGGCTGATATTCTGTGTGGTGTGTGTATTCTCGGTTCTTCGTTGCCACAGTGAAAGATGTTCCATAAAAGTAGCTGTTCTTTCTGTGGAGCTGTAATTTCTGTTGGTGGGAGCTGCCCGTGAGATGCTGTTTAGTGTTGGTGTCCACTAGAAATATCACAGAGATGACTGGTAAAGAACATTTTGCCCTTGTAATTAGATCAATTCTGACCATCTGCAAAGATGGGCACATGTTCAGCAACAGTGCTGTGTATTCTGATATTAAGCTACGTTGTGCTATATATCTCAAGTTTCTGTCAGTAGGGCTGGTTGTGGGGTGTTTTTTTGTTTTTCATGTGTGTTGTTTCTATAAAGGAATCTTAGTCATAGCCCAAGGACAAAACAAGTGGTGCTTTTAAATGAATACACGAAGTAGCGTACTGCAGGAGGCCAACAGAGGGTGCTGGAGTGATGCAGCTCTTACCTTCACTAGTTTTGTTTGTTTTCTGGATAACAATATGTATTTTGACAAACCTCCTTATTTTGGGATGTCTTCTCTACAGCTGTGAAGTTACTGCATTGTTTGTGTGTTTAATTCCATAATGTTAATGCTTTTAAATATTATTTTATGTTATTAAGATTTTTTCAGAAGTGACCATTAAGCAATAACATTTAGAAGAGAAATGTGTACCTACTTAGGGCATTTATTGCTTTTCTTTACCTCTGAAAAGAGATACAAATGAAAATCCTGCTTTTTCATAAGAAAAAGTTGGGCCCAGTGGAAGTGCCAATGATCTGTGTGACTTATACATGTTGTGTTGCACATTATTTTGAGACTGATGTAACAAAGCACTGGTCTATGAAGGTCATGGTTTGGTGTAAATAATACTTGTGCAGAAATAACATACTTACCAAGAAATGTCTCAAGGAAATTGAATAAAAAGCCAGATAGCATATGACAAGTCAGTGTGCAACACTTCACAGTTGGACTAGTTATATCCATACTGTTCTTTATTTCACATTCCTCATTTTTATCCGTGTCCACGGTCTGGTTTCTGCTCTGGTTGTAGAAGAGACTGTGTCCTTTATATACTGGACTGAAAAGGTGGTGTGTCTGCACATGGTTGTAACACTTGGCTGCAGACTGCTTGATTCATCTTTCCACTGTTTGAAGTAAAGTATGTCCATGAAAGTCAGTATTTACAGTGTTTCCTGAGAGTCTGTTATGAAAAGCACTCCCTTCCTCTCCTCCTGACCCACTTCCTCCCCCCAAAGCAAAGGGTGGTGACTTCAGGCTACGAGAGACTGGAAAGAGCAATTTATCACATGGATATGCAAAACCAGGCAATTGATTTTAAGTTGCAATCTCTCCTTACTGCACAGATGTGATTTATGACCAACTAAATCCACTCTGTTGTGCTGCTCTGATAACCTGAAGTATTGCATGTTATGGGGATTTTCTTTGACGAGTGTAAAACTTGGCAACCCATTTTTGTCTAAAACTCTTGTATATCTCTGGCAGCATCTCACAGGTGTGAACAGACTTCTCAGCGGGGAGGTGAGGAACTAGAGCAGTTACAGGAACCTGTCAGATCTACTGTCTGTCACTTCTCATTTTCCAAAACGAAAAGCATCTAGACAATGGGGCCTTATCTTTAAAATGCATGTGGAGTATAGCATACAGAAAGATACCCAAATTTACAGAAAGTCTTAAGGAGCAGGTCTGAGCTGTGACTGCCTGGTCTATCTCAGTGACTTTTGACTCAGATGCCACAGTTTGATAGTTCTCTTAACGTTCAGAAAACTTGAACTCTTCCATAAACATGCAAGAAGAGAATTACCCAGGCTTACAGTAGTGCTTCTTAAAGTGAGGGCAGAGCTACTGTTGTGTTTTTATGGAAAACAGCTGTAAAGGGCTGTCCAGAAGGAGGAGGGCACTGAAGAGATAGAAATAAAAATGTATAAGCCCTTTCATAATACATGGTGAAGTGATGAGGGTGGTTTCTGTTGTTAAGGAAAGGGTGGGGAGAAGAGGCAGGGTTGTAAAATGCTGCCTTATGAGATAGTAGAAAACTGGGTATAATTTGCCAGTATCAACTCAGTAGATCTTTTAAATTAAGTGCCCAGTCAAACACCTTGGTGGGGCTGAACAGGTCAAGTAATGTTGTTGGAATTGGACTGTCCTGTTTGCTGCCATAGTTCTGGAATATTCCGATTGAGATCTGCTGCTCAAGAGCACTGTAGCTGTCCAGACGGGTTGTGACTCTGTCCTTGAAGGTATTCAGCGCTTTGGTTGCACAAGGCCCTGAGCAACTGCATTTCATATTCAAGTTAGCAAACTCATGTCATAGATTTATATAGCATCCCAAGCTCACAGAGAACATTCAAACTGTCCTCATAGTAACAAAAGTCAAGTTGTATTTGATAATCCAGCATTATGGGCCTCCAGGCATGGCCATCACAGGACAGCACTCGCCCTCCAGAGTGCGGTACCCAGATTTGCCGCTGGTGGTTTTGAACACAGACATCGTACAGGTGGGAGTCTCAGTTTCAGGGCCTTTGTGCATGTTGGGATCTTCTCAAAACTGTCTGCTGCTTTTCCATCACCACCAGAGTTAAAAGCTAGGACACACTGACAGTAACATGGCATCATATGATGAGTATGCTGCTCAGAGGAGGAACGCTAGAGACAACTTCATGCTTCTTTGATACCATGACCAGGGAATCCAGGACATAAACCTGAGAGACAATAAGAATAATCCTGCAGTCCAAAAGCTATCTCTGTGTCAGGATTTTTGGGAGCTGAGAGGATTTCAGCCGGTCTAGGTGAGGAAACATTGCAATGCTAGCTTTGTGCTGCTTCCATATAGCATAAAAGGAAATGTACATAACCAGTCTCAAAGAATGTTTACGGGTGAATAACTTTTCTTTCTGATCGTGCAGCTGTTATTAGACTGAATTAAAAAATTGTCTGCCAGATGCCTGTAATTGCATCAAACAGAAATATAGTATTTCCTGTTCTAATAGGGACCTTGCAGTTATACCCAAGTAGTAAAAAGTAGATGCCTACTTTCAGCATTTTTATTTTTCAGGGGCACCACTCTGTTTACTTCTGTTTAAGGAATTATAGCATAACTCAGTTTGTTGCTTAGAATGCTGTTGGTTATAGTTTGTGACTAGAAATTAAAAAAAAAAAAAATTGAAAATCTAGTTCAACTTGTCAGTGTAAAGACAAGTTGTAATTTTAAAACTTTAGATTTGTGTATAAAATTTTCCCACTTGTTTTATGTCTCTATCCAAGAGCATGAATTCCTGGTAAGAATGCAATAATTCTTTCAACAGTATCTATTATGAAATGTTTGGTAGATAAATACAATTTTTAAGGTCATGTTTTAAGACTTGGATTTAGTTTAATCTTTTGTTTAATCTGGAAGCAGTAATATATCGTGTTGTCCAGGTGACTGAAGGTTAAGATGACTGTTATTTTCCCTAGGTAGTTGTGATGGCTCACAATGCAAAACAGTGATCTCCAGGAAGCAAGAAAGATAGCATCCAGACTGCTTGCAGTTAACCCATCTCTGCCTGAACTAGAAAACTATTTATGAAAATTACATTGGAAAATTAAAACATTAAGAGAGATCACTGCTGGAAACTGTTGTTCCAGGGAAAGGTAAGACTTTGCATTAATTATCTAGTCATTAAAGATTTACGTGAGCTTTTTCTGTTAGAATTATAGTTAATTTTATGTACAAATGCATTTCTTTATTGAATAAATGTGGCGACTGTTATTCTTTTTATAGTAAATAGTTAAAGGTCTGTTGCATGGGTGAAAAGTATAAAACATGCATATTGGGATTTGGAAGCTCATGTATATGTAGATGTTACTGAAGAGAATTGTCTGCATTAATTTAAATATTTGTCAGTGGCAGGTTTTGGTTTCTTATGGCCTCACTTTAAATATGAATTACGAAGTTATATTTAGACCATCACATGTGACATGAGATTGTGCACATACTTTGCTACAAGAATATGGTCTCTAATTTTAGTGAAATTTGGCAAACCATTACCAGGAGCTAAAGAAACTTGTGGGTTTTAACTAATCTGATAACAGTGCAAGTGTTTAGTTAAAGCATTCCTGGGGCTGAAATTCCTTAGAGAAAATAGTTGTCTATATTTGGTTTTGTAAATGCTGATACGTGTTTGAAAACAGATGAATAAGCATTTTGCACGTGTACTAAATAAGTTTCTGAAATAGCTGCATTGCTACCATGCATTTGTATCGCAAGGAACCAGAGGAAACATAGAGAGCAACATCAGTAAAAATTCATCAGTGTCTTTCTTTTGAACAAAAAAACCCCCTTTTTTTCCCCTACTAAAAAAGGTTGGATGGGTTTTAACCTATCCTTGTTAAGCTGTAGTTAGTCCTTCTGTCATATGAAAATAAGATTTCTTGGAGTCAATTAATTTTGTCCTGAAATTGGCTGTAAGTCACAGCAAATTATATTTTTAGCAGTATTTCTCCTGGAATACTAGCTTCCGTAGTGCTCCCAATTCTAATCCACTCGAGTGAAATATTTTCTTTGGCTTTTAAAGAGCAGTACTATAAATGCTCTTGACAGGGCCACAGACTTCTCAGTCTGAGTAGTTATTTTAATGTTCTTTGCTGATTGCTTAAATACAGATCTTTTGGTTTCAGCTTTTCTAGATTTTTAGATGATGGTTTTCAGTACATTGGAAGAATTATTATAATACTATTTATTATTCAGTGCTCATTTCATTTTCATGTAGGTCTTCTTTCTATCCAAGACAGTGCAGATCAACGCAAGTAGATGGATGTATTTATGCAGTAGAGCACAGAGATCTGTAAATGTGTGATATATATTCTAGACCATTATGACCATTACGAAGATGGTGATTTTCATAGTCTAGAGATAATCAGTTCTGTGCAGCAGGGCTGCGTACATGCATGCTGACATGGAAAGGGCTCCAAATGGCTGAGTCTGTAAGTGTCGTTTGACTTGTGGTCGGGCTCTAGGACACACCTCCACAGCAGCATGTGTGATTTTAACCTGGTGTACCATTGGAACATGCTGAAATTCCTGTGTCAGTCACTGAGGGGTGTAAGGGAGATATCTAATCTGTATAAAATAATGCAGCCACAGGAGTCTAGAGCACGGTCATTTGTGCTCTAGACATAAGATTGATCACGTATTGTGCACCACATGAGCCAGCAGGGAATGCGTGATGACTCTAGTCTGGAAAAGTACAACTATATTTGATTACAGGCTCTAAACTGGGAAATTAGAGAGCCGTTTCCTAGACTACCTCATGACTGTAATTCTAGGACCTCCTATGTCCCAGTCAGGCAAACTGAGAAAATACTAGATTTGACCTCTTTTCAAGTAGTTTACCTAATTTGCTGTGCCTTCAAATGACTGATTATACTAATGCTTCTTCTTCACAAAGCAGTTTAAGAAGATACAACCTCTCAGCAGTTAAGCTAATGGCTTCTGAGTGAAAACAGTGGCTCATGGCAGCAGGCTTCCCACTCCAGTGAATACAAATTTGGCATATTAGCCGGTGCCTTGTAAATGTCCTTGAACTCAGAGCTGGAATTACATGAGTATGCAAACATATTCATCGGCCTTTCTTTTCTAAAAGGGAGATGAGATCAACTGACATGATGTGCTCTATTGAAATCTCTTGTCTTTTAAGGTTTAGAAAAAATCCGAGGGCATGGAGGTAATGATTTAGTTCCATTTAACTGGAACAGTGTTGTTGTTTTTTAATTACACCGGTGGCTTATCAGAAGAATTAGCAGTACTGAAGTCTGATGAATGTGGGACCTAATATCTTTCTGTGGGTTCTCTCAGGTTTTGGAGGATGACGTTGCTGGCATCAGCAAGATAATGCTGGGAGTGATTGTTGCTACTCATAACTGCCTGATTTCCTCTCATTTATTTTAATGCTGCACTATAAATTTATGCTCTGTGATTTATTTGTTCTGATGATATTTTAATGCTGTATTTGTCCAGCTCGAAATTGAACTCGGTCGGTTCTGTACCTTTGGCTTTTGGAAGTAACAAAGGAAAACTGTCTAGTTCAATCCACCAAGGCATGTGACAAGCTGTCAGTAATCTAGGAATGCAATTAAGCATGTTTAATTTTGTGCTTGGTTTGCTAGGTTAGAGTTTTAACATTTTGCAAGGTGTAGGCCTCACAGGACATGAAGGCTCAAACATTTTGTTTTATTGCGTTCACTTCATTTTTCAAAGTTCGAGAAACTCCATCATTTCTTCACTCAGTTAATTGTGAAGCCCGTGTTACCTATGAAACTCCTAATTTTTACTGAAGTTCTGATAGCAAGCATTGGTTTATTGAGTGTCACAGAAAAGTGCAGATCCCAGCAGCTATAGGTTCAGAAAGTTGTTCTTCATTTTGATCTCACTTTTTGGAAACACTTAAGACTGGCTGTGTGGAAGAGATCAATTCTGTGGCTGCCTAACCTATGTACATCTGTACATTGATAACAGTAGTTCACAAGCTGGTGCATGAGATATTTAAACAGGCTGAACTGATACAGGGGAATAAATGAGAGCTAGGTGTACAAGAACCGAGATGGAGCATACGTAAACCAGTAGTTTAAAAAACAAAACAAGAAAAAAAAATAACGGAAAAGGAAGAACTAAGAATAGATTTGGTTTATTATTTTTAGGGATTCCAGCTGGTTGCATAAAAATCACTGAACTTGAAAGGTCAAACTACCAATATTCAGTACCTTTCAAACATTCATTTTAATCTAGTACGGAGATCCAAATGAAGACTGACAGTTGGAATTTGGGGGAGGCAATATCATTTTTTCCTGATTAAAAATATCAGTGTTCTAGCTTGAAATCTGTTCTGGGAAAGAGATCAGCATCATTCATCATGTTGTAGCCAACACTACTGATATTGACTTGAATAAGGTAAATAACATTTTAAGGCTGATAAGCATATATATAAGCAATATTGCCTAAGAATGGTTTTTGTTTTTCTTTTCATGTTAAGGTACTGCAGTAGTTTATGAAAGGAGTTTGTCAATATTAATCCCAGAAGAGCTCTTCAGAATCTTTATAGATATGTGTGAGTGTTTAAGTAGTTTGGTTTTTGCTCATACCTTTTTACTTCCTTAAAAAGAGGGTGAAAAAAAGAAAAAGGTGAGAGACTTGCATCTGGTATTAAAGCAAATATTTTTTGTTTAGGAGCATACATAGCATGAAAGATCTCACAAAGACAGGCAGCCATTCTTGGTGAAACAGCAAATAGTTACCAAAAAAAATCACAAGATGAACAGCAAAATCACAGAAAGTATGCCATTATTTCCAAAGTAAATATTTTACCAAGTAGGTTTTTGGTACAAGGAACAAGATGTACAATGAACAGGATGTGATACATGTCCAGTACAACATTTTAAACACACTTTAAACTTCCTGGCTTTTCCCTTGCTTATATTTAGATAAAGCTTAAATGGTTCCACTCAATGCTGTTTTGCTTTGATTAAAACAGATAACATTTTCCCTATGTAGGTGGCTAATTTGGGGGCTTTTCTAAATACAACCAATTTTTTTCTTGTGCGTGTTCCTCCATGTAGTAGAATGAGGGAAAGACTTTCATTCTCTGTTCCCCCCTATAGAGAAATGAGCTAAAAAGTCCAAAGATACAGATATACTACTTCTTCTCTCAGTGCTGATGTGCTATTTTGGGATATGTGCTGACCTACTTTCTATGTTTCCAGAAAGTGAGCTGAAAAATTTTAGCTCAGGTTGCAGAAAAAAATGGATTTATTTTTTAGTGGATTTTTGTACATCATTTCACATAGATGCCCACACACACACACATTGTGGGTGTTGAGGTACAGTAGCAAATCAAGATTGCCAATTTTGGTACAATTTCAATAATAATAACAGCACAGATGTGCTACTAGACACCTGCTGTTAGAGGATTTGACAGGAAGATGTTTCCAATCTAGTGGTGCAGTTATTCAGAGTTATGATAAGATTGAAAGCTTTCAGTTCCCAATTTTGAATAAATTTGATACCTAAGTAGAAACATAGAAAATTGCTGTATTATATTTTTTCCAATTTCTTTAGCATTTTCTTAGAGACTGGAAGATAAACGTTGAATCATTTAATTTGACTCCATGCATCTCTTTATTCAGCACTCTGTCCATCAAAGAATATTCAGCCCATTAGTTTGCCATTCATAATTAAAATAATGATACATAGAGCTTGGGAATTGTATGAACAAATGATGAGAGAACAAATAGCGAGAGATGGAGACCTGCTCCCACCCTCTCCTTAGGACAGAAAAAAATCATCAGCCTCAGCAACACTGTGCTTACTTGAGGGCTTTTCCCAGCAGAGCAGTTCTGCTGGTGGAAGAAAATTATTTTGGTATTGTACTTCACTCACGCTGACTGTAGTGTGAACGTCTTTATGTGGCATTGTCTTTGTGTGGCATCATCTAACCTGTATGAACATACAAAGGTTAAGCATCTGTAAGTCTTGATAAAAGCCTGCAGTTAAGGGGAAAAGACAATTTCCCCCATCCTCAGTTAGGGGAGATGAATTCTGCCTTGCAGACGTACGTCTCCCTCTCTCTGTTAACAGTAGATGGAGTTTAGACTTTGGCAACTTAATCTTTGAATGTCTGCAGCTGGGTGAAAGAAATCCAAACCTTTCTCTTTGTACATACCACAGCTAGAATAGGGAGTTTTGTGATTTATCTGCACTGATGTAGTTCTACTGGGAGAGGCTGGATGGTGTAAGTGAGGCCTCAAAATATCATTAATGGCTGGTCTGAATCTTCCTATGACTGACAGCTTCTTACTTCTCTGGAAACTATTATGACCTACTTAAGCTAACCTGTGGATACAGTGTATGTATATTTTTCTAAGGCATTTGATTTGATACCTGTCTTTTTAAAATTTATGCTGTATAATATAAAGACTATATACAGCATTTTTAAAAAATCTGACTGACAAATCTTCATTTATAGTTGATAATTGAGATGAGTTTTAGATCTTTGGGAGAGTTACAGTATGAATCCCACAGATTCAAAGCTTTTTAGTATTGTTTTTTTAGGCATTTGGACGATGTAAAATTTTCCCTTATTAAGTATCCTCTGCAATGCCACTACTTTCCAGGGTGTCCAAAATCGGTGGGATATTACTAAATAATGAAGTTGAATCAGTATTACGGCATGATAGTCATGTGTGAATTGCCTGGTTAAGTGCTCATGGTACAACAAAACATGTTTTTAATGCTGCTACATGGAAGGTAATACGAGCACAAATTGTAGGCTTACAAATACAAAACTCTTCAGGTTAGTGGCCTGAAAGAAAGCCAAGGGGCAATTTAAGTAGCTTGTTCAGCTTGGCTGTCTGTGTGAGGCTAAAATATTGTGGTACTAAAGTATGGTATCCAGTGCCGTGGTATTTCCGCTTAACAGTGAGGTATAAATAAAGGAGAAAGTTCAAAAAGGAGGCCTGTGGAATTTTTCAAGGCCTGGAGGGAAAAAAAACACCAAAACTTTTATACTGTGAGGCTTAAATAGTTCAGTCATTTGAATTTATAGTCCATTGCTGTAAGAGGTATGGGAGACTAGGCTTCCAGGCTGAAATTAGCCTCTGTGATTTATTTCCTATGAGTCTCCAGTACTTTCCAAAAGCTATCTTTAACTAGCAGAAACAACTCCGCATCCTTTTGTATACAGTTGGTCCAGATGACCCTCACTTACACTTAGCTCTTTTTTTTTATGTTCCTCTGCTGTATTCTTTCTCATGCAAGCAGATGTGTCCTGCTCTTTATGCTTGAGAAACGTATCAGGGAATCTCATTTCTGCTGAAACATGATCTGAACTTCACCCATTTCTCTGTGTGCTTCCAATCTGAGTAGGAATCAAGGGGATCTCAGGTTATTTAGGTCCCCTTGGGACCTCCTATTAGTTTCCACCTGCCCCAGAAATATTTATTACATTTGCGCTCTGTGCTGGAAGAGCTGTTTTCCTAATACTCTGCTGTTTGGAGTCAAGACTTGGAAGGATAGCCCCAAATAATTTTCTCCACCTAAGAAAGATAGAAGCAATACAACCAGCAGTGTAAAGTTCCATGAGTAGGTCTGATCCTTGCTATCACACTTACAGGATTTCCACACCTGAAAGTTTTTCTCAGATGCAGTCACTTTACCAGCTAAATTTATAGTGCTGCTGTGACAGTAGTGCTGAACTACAAAAAATGTAAGGGTAATGCTTCCTAACGCAAAATTGACTGAAGAGCTTTTCTTACTGATATATGTCTTCCTGAAAATAGTTAGTTGCTGTAGTATTACAAATTTTTTCTTGGATGTTTGCATAATTACAGAAGTGTTCAGGAATGTATGTTTCATCTTTGCCTGTCCTAGAGACTGGTAACAACTTGACTTCCCAGAGATAAGCCTGATTGTGGTTTTCTATACTATCATGGACATTAGTTCTTCAAATTCCTCTTGAAACTAATCTGAAATGTCAGGAAATTATAGTTTATCTGAGCTATGTGAGCATACTGCAACAGGGCTGCACAGTCTGTGTTTGAGTATCTTTGAATCTAGATTAATTTCAGGATTATTATCCTGAATAATAAAAGCCCTTAAGTAGCCCACAGTCCATCTGAAAGACTTATTGCTCCTCAATATTTTGCCAGTCATCTTAAGTTGGGGGTTATAAAGCCTGGATCTGAACTTGCAAAAACCAGGAGGACAATGGTGTTTGTGCACCTCCCTGCGCTGTGGCATGAATTACGGGTAGAGTTCAGTGGGAGTCTCGCTGTGTTTTGGGAGTGTTGCAGGATTTATCTCCCTTGGCAAGCTTTTTTTCTCTCTAACTAAGCTCTTAATTGACTTTGTGTGAAATGAATTGCCCAGTTCTGAAGCTCTGTATAGAGATAACAGTAGAAGACATTCAGGAATGCAAGAGTGTTTCCTTTTCTTGAGAGAGCTGATACACTTGTAGATTAACATTCACAGTCAGTGGGCAAGCAGGTGTCTTAAAATGTGTACTTGCTACACCAAGTGTCTGACTTAAAACTATGTTATTGCACAGTTTCATTTAACAGTACCACTGTTTTTCTCAGTTGTTTTCTTATGTGTTACTAGTCAGAACAAGGTTGTGTTTGTTTAAAATTTACCAGTTACACAGCTGGCACTCAGAAAAGTAACTCTTCTGTTCTATTGTTGCAAGAGTAATCCTTATTTCTTATTTTCACTGCCTACAGTGGTGTGTGTATATATGGTGTTTACCTGGTGAGCCTTGGGCCACCACAGCTGTGTGCAGGCACACACCTTCAGCAACACAATCCCTTGAGGGAGCATCTGTTAAACACATGATCCCTTTTGTCATTTTGCCTGTATTACAGCATTTGCAAAGGGGACGCAACTACTCTCTTCTGCTGATACTGTTTTGAATACATCTGCTGTCATTCTTGCAAATTAACTATTGTCAAATTAGTCTAAATTGCAGTTAACTCAGGATAGTACATAGTCGCAAAGAATCTCATCTGTATTTTCAGATGTTTTCTAATTTGTTCTCATTCTGCTTGAATTAATAATGGCTGTGACCACTGAGGGTCCTAATCTGAATAATCATAGGGAAATGGAATAATCAGTATACATGTGAGCAGTTTTATTAGCCACATTAATAATACGTAAATTTATATATA
>NW_010131584.1:10263-53397 GCF_000699245.1 Pterocles gutturalis | reverse complement strand
TGATTCTAAGATTCTATGATTCTATGATTGTCTCAGCTTCACCTGCCATTGTGTTATTTAGAACTGGATTTAGTAGTGTATTTTTCACCCTGCTTGCAGTACTTCTTCAGGAGAATTATGGATGCTTTTGTTCATTTTGGGGAAAATCGGAATCCCATAGCCCAGGTTATGATGCATGTCTGGTTGTGCTCAGAGTTCCACTGACCTTTGGTTCCCTGAAGAGAATCCTAATAAGCTGAAGCTTGTTGGATCTCTTCACATTTTCTCAAATGTACTATACCTGTTTTGTTCTTAATTTTCTGTTCATCAGTCATACATATTGTAGATTAGAAAGGAACTTGCTTGTCTCAAGTTGTAACTGCCACCGAGCTTTTGGATTCAATGCTATAAGGCACTGAGCACTCTAACCCCTCTCCATCAAACAATGTAAATACATGGGGGAGAAGAGCAGGACTGCTCTTAGCCAGATTCACATATTTTAAAAATATTTTTTAAATATTACTTTACATTATGAAATCCAATAAGAGCCAGTACACCAATAAATGTAAAAGTTTTACCAGTAAATATGTCAATTATTTTTGTGATTACTGCTAATATAATCACACAAGCAAGAACTTCAGTATAGTTATAGTAGTATCTGCAGCTGCAGACATACTGTTACATACTGTTACACATCGACTTTCAGAAAATGGAATGAAACTCCAAAAAATTCTCCCCAAACATTTCCATACACAACTTTGACACAAGTCATACTTCAAGTTGACTTTGTACAAAGTTCTGTAACGTATATAAAGTTGTGTAATGTATATACAAAGTTGTGTTGTGTGTATAAAATGCCAAAACTATATCTATGTACAAATAACAATAAAAGCAAAAATATGGACTGAAAACTGTAAGGTACTGAAATATAGCTTTCTATACAATTATTTATTTTCTTTTTCTTAAATGACAGATTGTTTTATAGGCAGTTATCATAAGGGACCCTGGAATAAGAAGGTGAAATAAGTAAATTTCTATTTATCTATTAGGACACTAATAGGTAATTTATTTTTTCTGTTTAGTTTCTGAGAAGAAGAGTGAAGAGTGGTGATCATAAAGAAAATTTTATTGACAAAATGACTAAGATTCATTTCTTTAAACTGCACTTAACTTTGTAGAAGCAATATGTGATGTAAATTATTATTATTCTCTCTCTGGATGAACTGATTAAGAGTAGATTTTCATTATGAAGTACTTACACAAGTTGTCTCCCTCAAAGACAAAACACAGAAAGGTTTGTAAATAGCAGTAACATCTTGTGTAAGCACAACAGAAGAAAAAAAGAAAAGCAAAGCTTCGGTTACATAAATCTTTGTTCAGGTCCTTTTTCTCAGTTTGAAGTATGAATTGTGTCTGAAACCTTGTCAAAATTTTTCATCTGTACTTGTTGATCTAATGAAGTATAACACTTGTTATTCTACTTACGAACTTTGCCCTACGTCTGTCCTAGCTGCAGTGAAATAGCATTCACACATTGGTTTTACAAATACATGAAAAATTATTTTGTAAACATTGAGACCAGTCACTCTGTCTCATGAGGAAATGTGTGGAACTGAGTGGGATTTTCTGTGAGAATGTCCTTTCAGATGCTATAGAGATGTTTTCCACATGGTGAAGATTTCTCCTATGCATCCAGTGAGAGAGGGACGTGGTGCGTCATTCCTGCCAAAATCACGGAGTTATTTAGGGACCTACAGATAACAAGGAACAAAGACATCTGCATCCTCATCACAATTCACATTTATCAAAGCTGATATTGTTATAAGTTCATAGACCCAGATGAATGTGATCTTTAGACTACACAGACAAATGCCTTGTATTACCTTGTATTCTTTCTATATCAACAACAAGCAGTGCAAGATGCTTCTTTTCTACTGGGAACTCTGATCAATGGAAGAAGAATGTATTTTGATCTAGTCAGTCCTCACTCTTGATGCCCAACATCTTTACTTAACAGATGGATACCTGGAGCAAGTGTCTTGGTTTCTTGGAAGCTCAGAAATTCTGGTAGGTTTCCTGCGGAATGTGTAGTTTAGTAATTTTTTTGGACAATTTTTTTTTTTTTTTTTCACCCAAGAGGGCACGTGCTGATTTCTGGTTGTTCTAATACACAGAACAAACAGTCTTATGAAAACACAGATCTCTGGTTTTTTTTACTCACTCAATTCTTTAGCATATTATGAGGAGCATTTGTGAGACATATTTAAAGATAACACCAATAGTAAGTGAGATGCAAACATATGAACTGACTACAAAATTCTGACTTGGTGAAACCTTTGCTGATATACTAATGTGACAGAAAAGGCAACATTCACCGCATGTAACTTTAGCCATTTAAAACCAGCTGATTTAAACTAATCTCTAGGTGTACCCTATAGTCACTGGGAAATTGTAAGCACCCCTAGAGAAAAATAATTCCTGTAATAGATATACAGTTTAGGATGGGATTAATTACCCTCTAAAATCTCCCATCTTTTTATATTAATTTGAGGTAGAGTCTAGATAATGAGTTAATCTAGATAGTTAATCTAGTTAATGTAGATATTTACATTTTGTTGTACTGCAGAAAAATGAGTTTAATTCTATACACTCTCTGAAAAATGCCTTTTGGAGTCATTGAATATCATCTGTTGACACCTCAAACAGCTGGGTGTTGTAAATTCTGTAAGAAGAAAATCATGCTCTATTTTAAAGGCTTTAGGTGCACCCAAAAAAAAAATACCTCCTGGGAAGCTGTTCAAGAATCTCTGATGGAAGGATAGGAACTTTGTCTCAGGTCATTCAGGATCTTGAATTTATTTTCCCATTTATCCCTTTTGTTTTTGTAGTAACATTATCTTGTAGTTCAGAAAGTTCTTTCCACTCATAAAATTTACCTTGCTGTATTTATATAGCACAGTAACACCTGCAGTTTTCCCAAACTGAACAGTCCAAGTTCGTTTAGTCTATTGAAACCCTCCAAACTTTTCCCTTCCCATGATCAGGTAGTAGGCCAGCTCTGCAGCTATTCTGGTTTGGATATCTTTCATGAGTTCTGTCTGTCAGAAGCCGTACACAGATGCCTCACCCTCTCTAGTAAAGAACAAAAAGGTGCAACATCGAGCATTGTTTTCTACATTTCTTTAAGCCATATATAGTAACATTTGGATAAGGGTATAATTTCTATCTGCTCACAGTTGCACGCCCACAACCTTGATGAGCAGAAAGATTTAATTTCCCAATGCACAGAGTTGTTGTACAAGGGAAGGAGAGAAGCCCTAGATCTTCTCAGACGGTACTGATGGTAGGACTGTAGTCACTTACTAGGGCATTGTGGGGAGGAAGGAGCTGTGTTATAAATTCTTTGAAGAGATTCTGAAAATTTCTTGAAGAAGTCATCGAACTTTCTTGAACTCAGTCATCGAGATCAGCTGCTTAGAGCTGAAGCCGCGCCTCTGATCCTGAGAAGGAGGAGGGGGTTTTTGGGGGCGATCCCGGCGCCAGGAATTGCCGCCATCTCAGCTGGCAGGAAGCTGACGTGTCTGGAGACATTCAAAGCCCGCCTGGATGCGTTCTTGTGTGATCTGATCTAGGTGTCCTGCTCCGGCAGGGGGATTGGACTAGATGATCTTTCGAGGTCCCTTCCAATCTCTAACATTCTGTGATTCTGTGATTCTGTGATTCTGTGAAGTCAAGTGAAAATAAAAAAATACCAGACTACCAAATACCTTTTATATCTAAGGCATCTTTCCTGCTAAATCCTGTTCTTTCTTCAAAATGATTACGTGGTTAGATCCAGAGTGAGAAATATGAAAGAGAAGCTAGTTGAGGAGGTAGACGCATGGGTGAATGTAGATTACACAGACAAGCAGGAAACATCATCTACAAAACCTTGAAAAATCATCCAATGGAGCCCAAAAAATGGAAATTGTGTTAACCCAGAACCATGGTTGGTTTTTTGGTTGGAGGAGCTCAGTGGTTTGTTGCTTTTTTTTTCCCTGGAAGAATCCAAAACATCCCCTTTTCTTGCTTCTCCAACTTCATTTCAATATTCTGTCCAAACATTAATTTCTAATTAAGGTGATATATTTTGAAAAAAAAGGTGATACTTTTTGAAAAGAAAAATAAGAGGATATTAGAATAATTTAGTTTCCATCTTTTCTTGTCAGTAAGACTGATTTTTTCTACTAACTTAAAACAGAAACATAATTAAATAAAAAATCAATTCTTGATAAGCATTCATGAAGAAATAATAAATCCAATGTTTAAGCATAAAAATAAGTTAAAATTTTACCTTACAGTGAACCACTGATATTGCTCGATTTTCAAGAGTACGTTCATAGACAAGTTATAGCAGAAGGGTTGTAGCCCATGTTGTTTTGAAATTACCACCAAACATATCTTTTATTAAGAGATAATATATTTTATTAAACTAATGGATATTGCTTCAAAAACATACAAGCTTTTGGCTCAGAAAACCTTCAGAAATCATAAAAGGACCCTTGAGTCCAAAAGCTTCTCTAGTTTCTTTAACCATATTGGCTGGAGTGATATTAGCAAAAATACTTCCTCCCTCTGCAAACATTTCTTTCCATGTGCTCTAAAAATTATAAAAACTGGTACTTTAGTTGTTGTAGTTGATCAGCACATTCTAAAATAAAGCATGTCCTGCTTAGCTTAGACAGAACTAAGAAAAGGTATTTGCCCAGGTTATTGCACTTTTCTTCCACTTTCAGAATCAGGATTGGGTAACAAATCTTTCTTGCTATTTTTTTTTTCTCTTATTTTTTTTTTATTCCCTAGTACAGCAAGTGTCTTGTCTGACCTCAGCAACATTATTGATAAAAATTTATGGACGATGTTCCTTATACTTTTCTCATACCTTTTTAGGAAGGGTTGATGATTTTTCTTCCCCTTGGGAAGTTCATTTCCTCATAGTAGCCTACGTGGAAGAGTAGCAGAAATGTTTAAGGGTAGTTAACACCCTGTCTCCTGCCCTTCTGAGTTTAATCACCGAGCTGAGCGTAATTTATAAGTACCATTGCTTACAATCAGTTTAACAGTTTATTTTTTTTTATCCTACAGGAGGCCCAACAGGCCAGTTCTCCTTGTTTATATCTGAAGACTTTCACAGGAGTCTAATACTAATCTTTAGACTAGACACTCCAAAGCTAACTTTTGGTTAACTTAAACGAACTTCAGATTTGAAGCAAGCTTAACAGGCTGCATGCTCTATCAGAAAGGATTTGGAGAGTCCAGAACTATCTTTTATTTCCTTACAATCACTAAAAGCATGTAAATAAATAAAGAAATAAATAATTGGTTTCAAGTGTTCTTCATAAACACATCATTGCCAAAGGCAGTCATTAGGAACATGCAAAAGAGAACAAGTTTTCATAGATTTTCCAGTCTGAAGAGGCTGCTTGCAATGAGAAAGGAGATCAGAGGGATTGCTTAACTGAAGACAAAGGAAATGAAAGACTACATCCAGAAAGGCCTCATGACGTTATGCAAATTGATATTTCAGAATAGTACTATGTAAAACTGTGAGATGCTTTTCATCCTGTGAGCACATCCTGATGAGATGCCAGAATCACCTGCATTCCTATCCCTACCACATTAAGCTTGGCTGCAGAGAAGCACAAGTGCTATGACTATAAATATAATGGCATATAATCAGCACTAGAAGTTGTTGCTATGCCTTTTTAATGAACATAATTGAGGTTCAATAACAATGTTTTTGTAAGTGCTGATACATGTCAAAATGCATTAGTTTAAACACAGTTGCTCATTGTTTTGCTCTTCAGAAGAACGTTATGAAGTCGTGATATATTTACTAGATCTAGCAAAATAAAATAAATCATAATGGAGCAAACTGGCGCTCACACAGACTACAAAACTAGTAAATATTTGCAGCTGAGAAAGGCAATACAAGTCTTGAACAGAGTGATAGTGTAAGTGTATTACAAAGCTAGTATATGGTGAAATAGCAGTCACTGGAAGGTTCACTATATACAGAAAAAAGGAAGGAGAACGCAAGGGTTACAGAAATCTTAATGAGGTCATAGTCTGTACAGAACTAAGAGTCAGTAAAAGAGTCAAAGAAGAAACTATCCCTCAGACTATTTAGAACTGAGGCTGTAAAAACAGCTGCAATTGCCTTTGCAAACTGAAGGCAAATAATTATTTACATTTGAGGCAGAAATTATATAAGGCACCAGTGACCTGTATGCCTCTTTTGTTATACATATTCAAGAATGAAATATTCATATTAGAGCTTGCTATGAGAATTATTAAGGGATTTTGTGTCTACCCTAAAGTAGGAAATGCAGATTGTCAATTACTTACTTAGCTTAATCAAACTAACCTTGAGATAGGAAGGCTGCTGATCTCTTCAAATACAAGTGAAATAAAAATTAGGGAATGAAGAAAGAAAACAAATAATAAAACCAAACGAAAACCCCCCTACACTTAAGAACAGTGTGATCAATATTTACTCATAATAATTATATCAAACTAGATAAAAGTTTTTTAAAAAAGGTATAAAGTGGTTATAATGTAACTGAGATTGGAAATCAGAGAAATTATTGAATTTGTTTAATTTATGAAAAGGATCACATGAAATGGTTTGCAAAAGCCGAGGACTGGATTCCGTGAGTGGAGAGACTTCTTACAATTCTACATCCCTAAACTAAAATTAAAAAAAAATAACTTGAAACAAGAACCAAATAAAAAATTTGCAATAGCAGCTATTTCATTCAGATGTGCACCATGGCATAAACCCATCTCCTCATCTCCTCGACCAGGGTCAGCAGGACCACTATGTGTAACTGGTTTGTGAATGCCTATAGCATGTGCTGATTTTCATTGCTCTTTCCATTAGTTTATTTATCTTTATTGTAGTACTGCAGGTCCATAGGATGTCATTGGTATTCTGCAAATACAGAAGAACTATGCACTCCAACCATTAAAGGGACAAAAGAATTGTATTAATCACACAGTTCCATGTTCCTGACAATAAAAGCACAGCAGAGGTGCTGCAAACTGGCAAAAGCAGCTATGGCTGTTGAAAAAGTACTTCAGAACTTCAGAAGCAGAAGAAAGGAAACTGCAAGAAGTGAAATTCCCTTCCCTGCATTTCATATAAGGTCTGAGAACCGGTCTGGGAACCTACAGTGTACTTAAATATAGACGTTTAACATTCTGATACTGACCTATGACATATTGTGTGCCTCAATACCTCTTGAACAAAGGACAGGGGACAGGGAAGGACAGGCAAGGACAGGGAGCAGCAAAGCACATGTGCCCTACAAACCCTCCTGTGCTGGCAGCTGTGCACTGACAGAAGTCTTATTTGTAAGATTTTTGCAGACATGGCTCGTGCTCTGTATACGTGGAAAACACTTTTGTACTCATACAACCATATATTAGTACAAATGGTATAATTGTGTCCTTATCAAGCACGTACACAGTCACTGTATTTATAGTTTTCAGGCCAAAGGAGTCCAACAGAAGTTGCGCGGTTTTGTAGTCAACACTGAATGTATGTTATTATATCAACATTTCTGAAGGTCATAAATAAATTATGGTACAGGTATTTTGCATAATGCATATATCCCTAATGTTGTGGCACACAGCACATATTTCTGATGACTGGAAGCACAAGTTATTTTCTTTCTCTTTTTTCATTAAGTTGTGAAAGCCAAGAGTTACCAAATATACATGGTGGCTGAGGTATGACAAGTCATCTCCAGTTTCTGTAGAATGACATAAATTGGAAGAATACAAAGCTTATAACAATTTCACAATATATCTATTTCAGTGCAGCACAAAAGGCCTGAAATGGTGAGTTGCTAAAGACTAACACAAGCTAATTGTTGTTTGTATACTTCAAGGCAGTTGAAGGGCAAGCAATTAATTTGCTGTAATAGCAAAAGTAAGTCATTAACTCATGGAAAGATCTCAGCTAACTTAGAGATTAAAGAAATAATCATAAAAGTACTTTATTTTGCAAGGCTAAAGTGGACATATTTGCTTTGAATGTGTTTTATTAATTACAGAGGTAAACAACAATACTATAGAAATATAATCCTTAATGTTCATTGAGACTTCCGAAATCTCTGATGCTCCTGAAAAGCCCTGTGTTTTCACTGAACAGATGTGAAAGAAGCAGTCTGTGATAAAGGTCTGAACAACGGTTCTTGAAGAACAAGAAACAAGAACAAGCTGCTTATTATTAGAAAGATCTACAATATTGCAGAGCTTTGTTTTCCCATGGTGTAATAATGTGTACTATGTAAAAAAACTCTTAAGATACAAAAGTATAATTTTTTTCTAATTCTGTAAATGCTTAGAGTCAAACAGCTCTTCACATAGTCCTCTGGTCTACAGTCATAGCCAGAGCTCTCTGGGTGAAATACTGTTTTCTCCCCATTTGCCTTTCACAAGAGGTCAAAAGGCTGTTACCCTCCAGGAAGATGTTAGAGAGATCTTACTAAAGCTGTAAACTGAGGCGCCAAAATCTAATTAAAAAATAAAATAACATTTATCAAATATAGCAAGGAAAAGTCTCATAAATATTAAATTAGGTTCTTTTCTTGTATTATACTAATGATCCCAAGAAGTATCAGAGTCCCATTTTGGCTAAATGCTATTCGAACTTACAGAAACAGACTATGACACAGACAGTGGTTACAGCTGTTACAGCAGCAAGTCCAGCATTGAAGAAGGAAACAGTGGGAATGGGGATGAATCTTTTCAATAGATAATGGTATGCATGCTATGGGTCAACAGGGTATATCTTTGTAAACTTGTCAAAAACTAGTTCAAAAAGGTACCACCAGTATATATGCAAGAAGAGCGATGTTCTGTTTGTCAAGCATCAGCCCTTCCCCCCGGCATGTCCTGTCCCCTGAACCTTTCTGTGAGCAGTACACTGGCTACATGGCCTGCAGTCCTGACATCTAATGTTAGCACCTCTCCAGATCTGACTCACTGCAGTGCTACAATTTTTAGAGTTCTTTCATGTGCTTAGCTACTAATGAGAACAAACAGCTTCCTATGAAATTAAGTCTCCATGTTTCTTCAAAGCTCAGTGTTACAGTGGTTCTTCTGTATTGTGTTCATGGCACATTTTTACAAAGTTATCCCTATTGTAATTATTTTTTTTTGATGTTCTGCTGTGTACTTTACAAAGACAAGTCCTTGTTTAACTTAGTGTTTGTTTTTTAAACAGGTTAATTAAGCCTGTAGAATTATTTTTTTTTTTTAGTACATAAGGCTTATTTTAGTTTGGTTTAGGTAAATTAAGAGGAAATTTGAGCTAAATGAAGAAAAAAAAAAAAAGAAGAAAGAAACAAAAGCAAAGCCTAGTGTATATGCTAAATTTTTGCCAGTGTATCTAAGTAAATTAGGCACATTTAAAATCACAACACTAAGCAACATCACTATCCTGGTTGAATAATGGAGGCATAGATATAACAACAATAATGTCCTTTACTTTATATTTTATTTAATTCAGGTACAAACTCTGTCAAATTTTGAAGTTGGTATAAATGGAAAGTAATTTCCAATATGGAATTTGGTATAAACAGAAAGCTTGTAAAGTTTGCTGGTACAGGTTTTCAGTATGGATAGGCTATCAAATGCTTTCTGCTATAGTTAAGTGCCTAAACTTGGATTCAAACAAATATGAGAGAGCAAACAGGACTTTTGAAATCTTGCTGGATTTACGACGGTAACCACATTCAGTCCTCCCTTTCTTAGAGACATTACTGGCCTCCCATTCACCAACAGTTTCATGAGATGGACTATAATCCCTTATAACCAGTATTTAGTGAGCAAGAAGTCTCAAAAACAAAACAAGAGAGGAAACGCCCCCCCTCCAACCCCCCCCCCCCCCGATTAAATGATGATACTGTTGCAGAATGTTGTATAAACCAGAGGTATAAACAGTTTTGAAAAGTGGTTATTATGGTGGACGGGTTAATGTTAAACAACACAGCTTCGTTACAATAACCAGCGCAGGAAGCCTGAGAAGTGCAGGCAGCTAGCAACCACGATGCTGTCCCAGAAACAATCCCTTCAGGAATGTTCAGTTTCTTATGTATCAGTAGCCTGTGCTAAAGAGAGTTTGCTAAAGAGAGTTGGCTACAGTGGTCTTTGGTCAAGGCGAGTATCCTGGCTTTTGTGCTAAATGAGCCGTTTGCAAGCCCAGCCTGTTGGACTGGAGCAGCATCCAAAGCACTCACAGAACAGCTCCACCAGATCTGGGCTGAGCCGGGAACCAGTGACAAGTCAGCCAGGGGTGAAGGGGCAGGAGCTTAACACAGCCACTGGCAGAGCATGTCTCCATCTGTCCACTCACTACTCTGTGAAAAGTTTGCATTTAAATAAAGCCAGAATGCTGTAGCCCTTCAGAAGATATATTGATCTAAGAGTGCTTCAAGTCCATTTCCACATCATGATTTCCAAATAAGTATTCCCTCTGCTCCATATAGCTTCTGTCCTTTGTCCTGTCCTAGGAGACTTGCTTTGCCATGGTAATTTGCCTGACAGGAGGTGTCAGACCTGTCTATATGTTATAATATTGCTCCATAACATAAATATATTCTATATATTATAGTTTGTTGAACATTGTATGTATTTTCAAGTTTTCTTCTGCTATATATGAAAAAACATACTCATATATTCAACATGATCTGTCAAAACCAGGTGCTAGGCAATTACTTTCTGAGGAAAGAGATGTTTAATAAGATGAAAAATGGGAGATTTTATAAGTTAGGTGGTCCATATGTTGACGTTGGGCAATGACTCTTTTTAAGATACTGAGGAAAACCATTGCTATCCCTTAAGCTTAAATGAAAGTTCTTCCCTATAGTTTAATTGTATGGAACCTGATTTATTTTGGGGTTTTCTTTTTCTTCTATGATAGTTAAAAATCAGAGAGGTGTTAAAAGGTTAAAAGGAGAAGAATCACTGTCAGCTTTCTCAAATAGCAGCAAAACCAGTATGGAGAACTAGATTCTTACCCATGGTCAGGGGAAATGTTCTCATTGACATTTAAACTCTGGTTTGGGGCCTTCAAGAGAGTTTGGATGAAACCAACAGTTATATCAGATAATAAAAAATATAAATATGGGCAGAGTTGACATGAGTTAGTGCAGCAAAAGCTGGCAATTTTTTTTTTTTATAATGTTTAATTTTCATAGCAGCAAATCAAAATTGTACAACTCTACTTGTGGTTTCCTGGAATAAGTAGTAGTGGAGGGAGATACCAAAAATTTTACTTTGAAAGTTAGTGATATTTGATATGGGTAAAAATATCCAAGGAACAGCTGTAATGTACATGCAGGAAAACTATTGTGGAGCTCTTACAGACTTGTCATATTCAAATTTTTAGAAGCCGAAGATGTTAATTAGTTTTTTTCAGTTACACTGGAGAACACTCGCTTCGTAATGTCAGACAACACAGCATGTGCAGAAACACTCTTTGTTCCTGTTTCTTTATTTTCTTTTTGTCTATCTATTGTATAATACAGGTGACACAGTAGGGCAGTGATAGAGTAAATAGGGTATGTGGGGTAGAAGAAGGGGAAGAAACTCACAAACTACTGCATTTTGTACCCATCACAAACAGTATCAAGTATATTTCCATGGGCCATATATGAATATCATTCCATGAGCCTGATTTTAGGTGACATTGTTTGCTTTGCAGATCCTAAAGATATACTGATAGCTGAAATTTGGAAGTTCAGTTCCATGAGTACAGAGAATTTTCTGCTGTATTCCATTTTTTCTATTTCCATAAGGAGGTTGTGTCCTATTTCCATAAGGAGGTTATGTGTTCAGAGGGGAGATCCATGAAGTAAGTCATAGGCCTTGATGGCATTTCCATCTGTTGCTTTCACTGCTCCTGCACAAGATCTGTTTTCTCAGACTTCTTTTTTTTTTTTTTCTCTCTCTAGAAAAAGCATCACTGTATTGCTGCAATGTGGACTTAGTGAAGCATATGGGAAGTATAAAAAATTGTGTAGGTATAGTGGCATATCAATAATCAGGGAAACATCACTGTCCAGTTATACTGTCTCTTATGCTGACACAGGGTGTTGGAAGTAATAATCTTCCAGTCCATGCCACTGTTTGGTCTATTGTGATGTTTACAACTTTTCCACAAAAAAAAAAAAAAAAAAAAAAAAAGAAAATTAAAAAAGCAAACAGTATTTTTTGTACAAGAAATAGTATGGTCCAATTTTCAGCTGTGATTTAGTTTAGTGAGTTATGTTAGCTAGATATCCATCACTGGTGCCAGCAACAATACTTATGCTTAGTGCTCATCTCTCCTCTGAGGCGCGCAGGGAATACTGCCACAGCAGTTTTCTGTCTTTGGTATTTTGCTGCTACTCACTAGCATAGAAATTGTCAAATAGAAACTGGGTAAACACAGCATAAGTTCAAACTTCCCATTTGGAAATGTTATTGTTGCTCAAACATCACTTTTAGAGTAATTTTCAGTTTGCTTCTCACAGCCAAGCCCATTTTTCTCGAGTGCCTTGAGTGCTAAGGAAGCTTTGAACTCTGAAAGAGAAATGTTCCAGCCAAATAGGGTTAATAAATCTACTTACCTTGATTTACAGGGGCGGATTGTCTTTTTGCTCATACCTGTTCTATGCTTGTATAGCCATAGAAACATGAAGTGATTTCTTTCTGTGAAATTATTTCCCCTGCTCCCAAATAAAAAGAAAGAAAAGGAAGAGGAGGAATACGAGTACTGTCTTATGCTCTTTACTGTCCTTCTTTCTTTTTTTTTTTTTTTTTTAAATAAATTTGATTACAAGAGCAGACTTCTGACGTTTTGTGATGAAGAAATTAAGAACAGATAAGGAAGGTAGTTCCTCATATGTGACATGTTGTAATTCTATGAAGTAAGATGATAGATGAATAAAATTTGGAAAAGGTGTATTCATTTCAAATGAAACATACAAATATCCATAAACATATGCTTTGTAGGTGGGAGTGTCATGATTTTCAGTGTATTTCTCCTGAATATGATGATTGGGGTTATATTTCAGTAATTATTACCAGCTTGGTTCATAACAGCTCGAACTCATGCTCCTTTCTGTGTCTTCTCTGTGTTTCTCACAAACATGAAAATTGAAGTGATGTGAATTACATACCTGGGAAACTATTTCCTTTCTCCAGAATTTCTTTCTGAATGAGAGGTACAACTGGTCTTATAGCAGCCTTGCTCCAATAGCCCCGTGAGGCTTTTCACTGACTTTTCGGTTACAAAATCTGTTGGCAACTATAAGCCTTATCTTCCTTCATTCCTTACAGGTGTTGCGGTGAGTAAGGATGTCCTGCTATTTGTGTTTCTTTACCGATTCTGTACCTTCTCAGAATATCCCTGATTATCCCTGATGACTTTTTATGCTTTGTTGTACAGATAAGCCTCAGTTTTCACTTAGTTACTTTTTTACAGTTTTTCAGACCTTGATATGAAAGTTTTCTGAATTTGAGTTCATCTGATGGGGTAGAGCAGGAATTATGTTATATCTCAGACACAACAGTAATTTAAGTAATTGTGATCACATTAGGGTTAATGTTCATGTCTATCAAATAGCACAGAAAAGTGTTGCAGAAAAAAAAAGTAAATAAAGCAGAAGTTCAGGCTGCTCTTTCTGTCAAATAATTGTGTTTGTTCTTCACAAAGCCCATTTTTTTGTTCATAATGAATCCAGACTTTAAGTTTCATGTTCACTGAGGTAAGTACTTGAAATAATGGTCAAGGTGTTCTTTACATATTAAATAATTCTTCTTTCCTTCTCTTGTAATTTTTTCTTCTAATAGAGAATTCTCTAGTACGGTTTAGTTTTCTAATGAAACTAATATTAGTTCACTATTACTGATACCATTAAATTGATAATTGAAATTACCTCTAAATTATTTTTTTAAATCTTATCTTTGTGTTCGAGAAAGAGAATTAAAAAGAGAACAAGAATGAAGTAAGGTGAAATGCTGAGGTTCCTACTCCAATTTATCAAGAAAAGCAGGGATTTACAAATTAGTATTGTGAGATTCATCTCGACACACTTCAGTTATCTAAAATTTTTGTATATGGGGCCATGTGGACTCCCTGTTTTATCTAGGGAGAGAGATAGGTACCTCAAAAATTATTTTCTCATCTATTTTAGAAACTCACCTTTCAGTAGGATGGACTGCTTTATGGACATCTCTGTCTTTCTCCCTTGGCTGGGGGCTGTATACCCAACCTTTAGAGAGATAGCAAATGACTCAGTCACCTTAACACAGGCAGTTGCAGGTAACCAGTGCAAGGACTAGTATAAGAGCAGTGTCAATTACTGCTCTGGAGGGTCCCAGGTCTCCTAAATATCTCACACCATTTTAGCCAGCCTCACACAAATATGCTACAGTGCCTAAGCTGAGGCATGGCGAGACTCTGAAGTGCCTAAACCAGCACCAGATGCCTGCTTAGATGGAGTCTGGTTTTGAGGTTGCCTTAGGTTTCAGCAACTTTCTATGTAATAGCACTGGTGGTGGTACAGACACAAATGTATCCCAATCCTTTCCAAAGTTTACTGAAACTTTTTGGGAATATCATGCAAAGACTTCCAAGCTGGCTGCACAAAGGCAAGCTTGGGTCCCGAAGTTGCATAGCCACAAGGAGTTACTGCTGAATCTAACCCTCTCAGCTGCCAGCCGCTGAGTCTTCATTTTCCAATTTGCAAGTTTGCATGCAGACAAATGAAGTATCCTTGCTCCATGTCCCCCAGCTCCCTACTTCCAGTTCTAGAGCTAGCGTGGACATTTCTTTGTGATGGCAGAAATTATGTGATACTCATTTATTTGGAGAAAGTCTTCTGGCAATACTTCATGCTCTGGATACAGCATAAACTATTGTACCTGTAGTGTCTCCAGGCCCACAAAACCTGGCATGGTCTGGTATGCATTTAGTTGAGGTCTCTCAGCTTGAGGTTTCCATTGTGGCACTCTATTGTGTGGTGTAGACGTGGCCTCAGGCAGACTCCCACAGGCATAAGCGGGGGAAGGGAGGGGACCTTTTCTGCAAACCAGTACGATAAACCGCATCTTTAATTTCACTTAGGCACTGTGGGCCACCCCTCCACTCAGCTCCTGAAGTCTCCCAGTATGCATGGCACCATCCTGCCCCAGACCTGTACAGGTGCAGGAGGAAAAGGAAGAGACTGCCTGGGTTCTTTTCCCTACTTGGCACACCTTGCACAGCAAGCCAGGATTTTGCCTTGAGCATCTGTTCTAAGAGAGAATATCATACAAATAAAAGCAAAGTCTTTCATTCCATCATGTCATTAAATAATAATCCCAAAGTAGAAATTATGTACAGCGTCTGCAAGATTTATTCTTTATATTAAACATCGTCTGTTTTTAATGTTCACTTGTAAACCCTCTGGCTTTCATTGCAATAAAACTAATCTTCAAAGTTCTGAAGCAATATGAGGTTTCCCAATGCTCCTTAAAAAACCTCACCCAGTTTCGAAGGTGTCTGATTTCAGAAGCTGATTACTTGGCTGAATAAAATATCGTTGCTCACCTGTTCAAGTTGTAAACTTAGGTCATCCTAAAAGCTGCGTTTTTTGCATGGAGAGAAATTGACTGACCACGAGGAAAGTGTCTACTGAATGAGTGACTGAGAAGATTCAAATTAGTTGCCTTGAATAATGTACAAAAGTAGCATGTTCTTTGTTTATATTTGTCTTTTTTTCCAATGATGTTTTTATTTGCATTACAATTGTGCCTGATCTAGACCAAGACAGGTAATGTGTCAGCACACGTGAAGATGCATTTCCTTTCCCAAAAGAACTGCTTATTTTCAGACAAGAAGGAAGAGGTGGGTGTAACCGATACAGCAAGGGGAAGAGGATAAAGGTAAAACTGAAAAGATTATGCAGCTGCATGGGTAATGAGTGCCTAATGGTTTTGATTAAATTAATTTGTTTTTAATTAGTTATATAACTCTTGCTTGACTCTCCCACATTGTGTTTGCAGACTTGGCAGTTAGGAAAAAACATCTCCCTGTTTGCACATTCCATCTGGAAATCATTTAGAAACAATAAACAACTATATGATGCCATTTTAATGCGGAGTACTTTTTTTGTCAGAAGTCTATTGCTGTATTCTTTCTCTCATTTCTAGGCCTTAAATTTGTTACCGAGGCATTCATAAAAGTGCAGGCGTTCACATCACTTTGTTTTACCAGGGTACCAAACTCTGTGAGACATAACTGAATTACATAAGCAAAGAAATAGCCTATTTCTATATGTGTCAAATGTAAACATAGTAATGAACCAAATACATCTTGACTGGCTTCTCCCCTCAAATTCCCCCCATATAGGGGGAAATGGAAACTCTGCCATGTGGAATACAAGAACACATGAAAAAAAAAAAAAAAAGTCATGAGATTGATGCGATGACATCTCCAGCAAACTGAGTATAAAACCCCACATGAATAAAGTTGCTAACTAAGACTCCAAGCCCTTATTTAGTAAGATGCTGTAAGCACCCATATGGTTGTTCTAAAGCTTAAATCCTGTTTCTATGCTTGTATTCCTATTCATGTGTAGTGATTTGCTGAATTGGGGCCAATAAGAAGACATTGCTGAGCAACCCCAATACATTTAATCAGTATCAGTGATCTGAATGACATGCCTTTATTTGGTTTAAACTGTTATTCTGAAAACCACATTGCACTATTTCTGATGAGTCACCTACTTACTCCTTTTAGATTTTTATTCCTTTGGGTACTTTGAATACTTAAGATGGGAATAATGTATATTGCATGCTATTTTAAACTGTGGTTTTTCTAGAATTACAGAAACATAGAAAGGTTAGGGTTGGAAAGACCTTAAAGATCATCTAGGTCTAACCCCCCTGCCACGGGCAGGGACACCCTCCACCAGACCAGGTTGCTCAAAGCCTCATCCAGCCTGGCCTTGAACACCTCCAGGGATGGGGCATCCACAACTTCCCTGGGCAACCTGTTCCACTGTCTCACCACCCTCACAGGAAAACATTTCTTCCTAATATCAAATCTAAATCTACCCTCTTTCAGCTTAAAACCCTTACTCCTCGTCCTATCGCTATACTCCCTGATGAAGAGTCCCTCCCCATCTCTCCTGTAGCCCCCTTCAGGTACTGGAAGGCTGCTATAAGGTCTCCCTGGAGCCTTCTCTTCTCCAGGCTGAACAACCCCAACTCTCTCAGCCTGTCCTCTCCTTTTGTTTGGGGTTTGGGGTTTTTTTTTTTTGTGCTTTTTTTTTTTTTACCCAGGGTTTAGGGGGTTTTGTATTTTTTCTTTTTTTGTACACTACTGACTAATCTCTTTTACAGAAACTCAAAAAAAAGAGAGAAGAGGAAAAAAAGACATTCACATTTGATTTGGGAGGAAGCCAGTGTCAACATGACCAGTGATGGGAACAATGATGTTATGTTGGGTGCGTCTCTCTAGTTCTGGAACGTGTAGAAGCCTGTTAAATGGGGCTGAGAGATCCTGACAAAGGAGCTCACCTGGCAATAAAACTCACTGCAGGGAATATGGAAAAAAAAAACCCAACAGCAAAACCTGTCAGGTTTTAAAATTCTCGTCCTTCTGCACAAGTCTCAAATCAGAGTATCAGAAGAAGATTTTGCAAGTGAATATTCTGTGCATCACTGGTATGAAAAATCATGAGGTGGTCTTTCTTTCTCTGTAATATCCAAAAATATTCTTTTCTCTCTTTAAAATGACTTGTGGGTGTGTTTTCCTTCATAATTAAATACTTTGTAACTTCTGTTGTTTCATTACATGTAAGAAAAAAAACCTAACAAAGATGTAACTGCTCTTACTTTTCTTTGTATTCAGTATTCACAAAAACTGTTGTTTTGCCTACCAGATGGTGTAGTCGTAACTGAGTTGTAGCATATACCATACACAGTATACTTACACTACTATGAAAATTTAAAGCCAAAAATGTCCCGTGAGTTTTCCAACTCCTCTGCTTTTAGTATTGTGCAAGTGCTTCCCTCCTCCAGTTCTTCTTGACAGTGTACCTCTATTCCAGTCTCAGCAGGTGAGAATAGTTTCCACTATACAAACTCAGGACTGTTTCTCTACTGAAACTGAAACAGGGTATGGCTATCATATCCAAGCCAAAATCTGACTGTGCTTTCTTGAATATAGCTGGAATATGATAACAATATGAGAGGTGTTGCCACAGGTTTCTGATTAGGCTGAAGGTGCAGAATTTTATCATATTATAAAATCATAGACCAGGGTTTCATGGTTATACACTCAGATTTGTATCCCATGCAGGTATTTATGCCATGGTGCTGTCAGTTCTAATTTTATCTTATTTGGACATTGCATCTAAGGTGGCAATGTTTATTGCACCTTTGTTTTGATGTGTACATATACTCTAATTGCCAATTAGTACTACGTTAGTTGCTTCATGATCTGGCCAGAGAATTTGGACTGTAGTTAAACTAGTTTTTGTATTTGGTACTAAATAGCCATTATGGTTTCACCTAACTAGGATCAAAAAACTAGCAAACAGATGTGAAATAGCTTGTTCTAGAAGTGCAGCACAAGCACCATATGTGTTAAACTGAAGAATTTTACCACCTCTTCCAGACAAGGTGGGCTTTTCAGTCATTTCTAAAGTAATCTAGATTCAGCATCACTGAAGCCATCGAATCACCCTACCCATCATGTTCATAGTCACTGAATATTATTTCTGGAACAAAATAACAAATCCTTACTTTTTTTTTTCCTTTGGGGTGGTGTGGGGGAGGAATTTAACAGCTTGAAAACCAGAGGATATAATGCTTAAAATCATGGTCTTCTATAAAAACAGATGACTTGAGAACTATGGCCTAGGAAGTCTAATCAAACCAAAAAGGAACAAACTAATGAGAAATGCACCAGGGAAAAATAAATGATAGAAAAAATACATCTTATAGGCATGCAGAATAAGGACAGAGAGTGAATACTAGACATTAATTTAAAACTTGGACTGTATCAAGTATCACCAAAACTTTTGCTTGAAAGTTAAAATAACAGATGACTACACCGTTTCCATCTTTACGCAAGGCTGCTGGTTTTAATCCTGTCTTTGTTAATCCATTTAAAACAAAACTAAGGGAATTCATTCTGTATTACCCTGTGGCTCCACTGGATTACTTGAACATCTTTAAATTCATGTTAGCCTGGCAAATTAATATTTCTGAATAATGTTAAGCTCCTACTACAAACAACCTACTCCCCTAAACTCCCAAAACCTCTGTCTTGAAGAAGAGAATAACTGACCTGTAATTCTTAGCACTAGCACTGAAGTATTTGCTATGGCCAATCATTCAGAATGAACAAAAATTATGATAAACAAAGGACTATAAAAGTAAAGTTCATAGTAGTAATATATTTTGAATCTGCCTGTTTCTGTTCATACATCTTGCTGTATGTGTTTTCATTCTTACTTAACCCACTGAATTCTCTGTCTGATTCAAACTGCCAAATGACAGAGTCATTGAGGCTGGGAAGGACTTTGGAGGACTCTCACTTCAGACCGGGTCAACACATCAGGCTGCTCAGGACTTTACCGGTTCCACCGAAGGTGGAGATTCCTTGGTCCTTCTGCACAACCTGTTTCAGTGCTTAGTTATCCTCACAGTGGAAATCCTTTCCTTATCTCCAGCTGGAACCTCCCTTGTTTTGGTCTGTGCCTGTTGTCTCTCATCCATACCTCACTCTGCAAGGTCTAGCTTCATCTCCTCCACGCCTGTGAGCGTTGGGAGCTGCTGGTCAGTCCCACCAAAGCCAACCCTGCCCTGGCTTGGACAAGCCCAGCTCCCTCAGCCTCCCCTGACAGGCCAAGTGCTCCAGCCCAGCCATCATGGTGTCCCTATGCTGAACTCACTCCAGTTTATCAGTATCCTTGTTGTTCTGGGGGCCTAAAACTGGATGCAAGAATCCAGGTGTGGTCTAACAAGTGCCAGGTAAAGTGGGATAATAATTTTCTTTCATCTGTTGGCCACACTCCTGTTGATACGGTCTGGTATGCTGTTAACCTCCACCACTGCCAGGGCACACTGGTAGACCTGACCTCTGGAACAGCTTTAAGTGGTAGCTTAAAGTGATTTGGCAATTAATGCTTTAATTGTTCTCCTCTCAGTTCACAGAATTTCCCAGGTCAGAATAAATGAAACTGGGTACAGAATGTGCGAACCCTTAGCAGGAGGATGTAAACATTATAATTCACCTGAAAATCATGGGCTCTTTGGTGTGAACAGTACAGATACTTATAGAATATGTGTTAATTTGTCATCTTATATGAGATGATCCAGTCAGTTTGGGGCTGAAAGACAACTTCTGGGAATCTCTGCAAGCCCCTTGGACATTTAGTCACTTAGAGTTCTTGCAGCAGTACACTTAATGTTCTTTTTGTATCAATCACTTCCATGTGGATTATCACTTATCCTTCTCTATAGTGATGCCTTCTTCTGATGCTTTCTGTCAGGTTAACATTTCAGTGCATTAAAGCTCTGTATATTTGGACAACCTTTTGTCTAACATTTATACTATGTTTTATTATGCAATACTGATTACACTGATGACATGAAATAACTGGTCTGTGAACTGATTTGCCCATCAAAGGCTTTCAGATGTGAAAATGTGTGATTTTGGTCAGCAATGTAAGAGGCCGTAAAGAATTCTGACCGCTCAACCTGGGATATGAAGTGGGACATGAGGCTTTCCTATGCAGGTCTATGAAAATATTATATAAAGCCAGGCGCATGATTATTTCAGTAAAGCATTGCAGCACATGATCAAAGACCTGCTGATTTTCTTCTGAGTACGAATGTGGTTATTACAGAAACAGTCAGCAAATAATATTTTTTAAATGCCCTAGAAGTACCTCACATTTTTTTCTCTCTCCTTCTTTACAAGTCTCAGTAGGACAGTTTATAAATTCAGACTTTTTTCATATAAGAATGTGCAGTTATATGAAAAAATACCAAACTCCAAAGCCTTCCACTTGGAGCAGAGAATTTTGTTTTCCATGGTGACTTGTGCAAGTTGCAGTTAAAGGCTTAGTGCCCACTTTCTGCTCAATTGCCTTTGTGGCCTGGCCTTCTGTGATAACCTCTTATTGAATCACTGCAAAGGACCATAGATATACCTCACTGTGCTAAATAATGGGAAATATCTCTCTAAGAAATCTGGAACATGGAACAAAATGAAAGCAGGAGGTATACAAACACTGCAACGGCTAATTAAATAGACTCTACAGTGGCCAGGTCTAATAGACATCATGGCACCTTCTCTTCAGCAACTGCTTAAGATGCCAAAGACTGGCAGCCCTGTAAAGAAAGCAGTCTGAATTGTTAATTGTTTTTTATTTTCTCTTTTAATTTTCATGTTCTTTTCATCATAGTTACTCCTATATCATATTGCCTGAATAAAGTTCATAGCTCCTCTTCTTTGTAGCAATACATCAACAGAGCATTAGAGCCAAGAGAATCGCATGGAAAGTAGCCACGATTGCTTTCTGTAAGACAGATTCAGGCTTCAAATCTCTGTAAGGAAGAAATATCTTCCTAGGGATTCTGAGAGATTAGTCACTACTGTTAGAAACTGCTGCAGCCTGCAGTTAAACAAAATCTGTAAGATTTTCTGAAATAGACAGTGATTTTACATACTTTTGCATAGAGAAAGTTTACTTCACCACAAAGTGGAACTTTCAAATTTTTGCAAAAAAATTTTTGCCAAAAAATTTTCACTTGTCAGTCAAAGTAAAGAAAATATGCTGTCAACAACATAAACACACGCTTTTAAATTAACTGTGACTTGTACAAGTGGAAATGTTTTTGAAAAAAATTTAAATGCACTATTCACAATGAAATAATATAAAGCCCAGGCCATTTAAACTATTCTGAAAAATTCTTACATCAGTAACTAGAAAACACTTGTTTATATATTTACATTTAACTGTAGCTTGTTGGGGTGGGACTGTGGTTTTGATCTTTTAAATGAAATCCAGCTATTTTCTCTATTTCAAGCTAAAATAGTTGGACACCTGCTACTGTAAATTAGTCAAATCATTATTGTTTTTTTCCAGAAAACTCTGGAAATTAAACAATTGTTCTATAACCAGGCTAGGTGCACAATGCAATCCTCTCCATGGCTACATACATTTATTTAAATTGTTTCTGAAGGTGACAGTGATATATGATAACATGAAGTTTGTGTTATCAACAGCAAACTCCCCACAAAACATTGAGTACAAACAGTGCAATAATATGAACAAATCATTCAGCTAAACAGCTGGCAGGTGGAAGATCTGGTTTTAAATACTGAGCATGCAATCAGGTGAAGTGTTGAACTGTAGGCACTCTAGATTAGGATGTGATTCTAAGTGAAAACAGAAAGGCGCTGCCTAAAGTAGAACATTTTCTCGGTTAGAGAAAACCAATATTTATTTATCTTGATTACAGTGGCTTTTGTGTAGGAACCCCTTTTGAGAAGACTTCCTTTAAAATGAAGTGTTAATTTGCAAAAAATGTCAGGATGGAAAGTGACTGTAACTGGCAAGCAAATATTAAGAATATGAAATACGGTTTAATAACATACTTGAAATAAAGATTGTGTAATCCACAACGCCAAGGATGTCTACACTCATGTCTCCTAGTATTAGAGTTACACAGCAGTTTAAGTACCCGACTGTACTGGTGCCATAAATAATAGCGTTGAAGCTGCTGTAACTAATGATCAACTCCTCACAGGTGTGTATTGGGACAGCACACTCTGTCCCAAAGTATTTTTTTTTCTTTAAAGAGCTACTAGATCAAATGGCAATTTGAATATTTCCATTATTCTCCATAATACGCATATGTGTTCCATAGATTTCTTTGCAGTGCAGCAGTTTGGCTTCTCAAAAATAACAATCAATGGTTGTTCTATAAAACCTTCCTTTGGTTTTCTCTAGGCTTTTTTCTAGAGATGGGCTTTTAACATCTTCTGCTTGCTTTCTACTGCAGGCAACCAGTTCACGTCAGGTTTTTGTCACGAGATTATCCACAAGCCAGGGTAAGTTACTGGGGTGGTATGCAGCTGCCCCAAACTGTATGTAGTGGGAATTCGTATGGTTTTTACTAAAGGAAATGAAAAGTGAAAACACTTGAAAACCAAACTTGTGCAACAATTTTTCCTGTGTACGTTTTTGTAGATATCTCTTAAGGCATCTCTCCTGCACAGTATCTACTATGTGCAGGAGTACTTTATGGTTATACTAGAACAGTTTAGACTTTAAAGTAAGATTCAGATCTTTAGGAAATCCATTCATTAACCTACACCATTTCAAATATCCTGGAAATATGGAGGAATTAATATTTCCTGTTCTCAAGGAAAAGGGGTTATAGGCAGGACCCTGCTCCTTGAGATGTCTTGCATGTCACTTATAGGTAGAAGTCTGAACTTCAACAGGCAGTGAATAGAAAATGAATAATTGCGGGGGGGGGAGAAAAAAAGATTTCTATGTAAATTGGGATAGTTTCCAAAGTGACTCACCCTAAATCATAACAAAGGTTCTGATCCCTTGAAACTGCTCATTGTGCCAGAATTACACAGCTGAGCTCTCTCACCCTTTATTTCACAATTCCACTCTGCAGCAGTTTACAGAAAATAATCATGGTAGTGCTCCACCCTGAAAATAAAATACTGAAATCGACCTGAGGTTACATGAGGGAATTCTGCTAGCCTGAACAGTGAAAAGAGTTGGGAATGAAAGAAGGAATTACCTTGCACGTAGGTAGATTCTCCCAGGTCCCCTTGGAAAGTGATGACTTTTTTGACATTATTTTTTTACTCTCTGTGAGGAAGGCTACTAAATGATCCCAGGCTTGATAACCATGTGGCAACCTGAATGCATTCCAGACCATGTTATACAGTTGCAAAAGAGCCAATTATTGATGACAGAAATATTTTCAGCAAAAAAAACCAAAAGTTCTCTAAGGAAGAATTCTTGAAATTAGGCTGAGTGCTAACAATACTTCCACAAAGCTACCAGTTTGAAAAATCACTTCAAGTAAATGGAATGAGAATAGAGCACATCAGCAATTCAGAGAAACCAGAGGAGCTCCAGGCTGCACACTGCTCTTTGCAGGCTGTCTTCTTATTGAAATGTTAGGGCTTTTGCTTTGGTTTGGTTTACCTTAACCTTTATTTGGGAGAATGAAACGTGTGATCTTACGAGGAACAAGTATGGGAAGAGTCAGGTGCATGAGTCAACTGTTTTACAAGTGTCGATGAAGAGGCTAAGATTTGCGTCATACTGAGAGAAACCTTGTTTCACAAGGGGGTCAGGATTGTTGTTGAAATGACTCTCCTTGTCAAGGACCCATCCCACAGTAGTTAAAAGATGTTAAATATTTGTTACGTGAAATCAACCATGAAATTAAAAAAAAAAAAAAAAAAAAGCACAGAAACCGATAAACTTGTAGCTGGGAAGTTAGTATTAAAAATATATATATATTTATTAGAAAACAGTGAAATTTTACTCTGAAGTAATAATTTTTCACATTGTCTTATGAAATAATAAGATTAATCTGTGTTCTTATCCTATGTAGCAATAGCAGTGTCCTAGAATAGTAATTTAGAGCTGGCAAAATACTCACCTCAGGTGTTTGTTTTTTTTTTAATATATGTTACAGACATAACTGGTCCTGCTGAGGACCATCAAATTTCTGTTTACCAGCAACAGTGAAAATCAAGTCCTGAAAGTATGGCTGTAAAGTAGCAATGGGGCTGTCTGATAAACTGAGACGGTCTCTAAAATGCAGCAAAGGGCCCCAAAGGCCCTGTTTGTGGCCATCAGCTGATCCTGCTGGAAGAAGCTGGTGGTCACAGCAGAGGTCCATGGAGAAACACATTCATGTGACAAAATGGCTCAAACACAGAGAGTTGTGCTGAAGGGGCACAATTTTTGGCAATATATTCTTATGACTTGGCAAGCATGGTCACTTTCTTTGCAAAGAATCTTGCATTACCGCTTTACACACTCGTGTCTACAGATCAAAGCTTCCTTTTAGGACTGCCCATCTGGAAGTGTTTCTGAAAATACATGTAGAACTAAGAGGGGGGGGAAATGAAGAATACTTTAAATACTTTGCTAATACTCTTACTTAGTATTATTCTGATGAGGTCCTCAACAGTGACAGCAGCTGCTAAAGGTTTCATGTTTAGGAAAAGAGAGTATCTGAAATGTTTTGTGGGAATACAGACAGCCTTAACCACTCCAGATAGAGCTATATTGAGAAAGCTGAACCCCATATTCAAGCACAAACTTTCTTCACATCTTCACTAACTTAATGCAAGCCTGTCCTAAGTCAACAGCTCACCAAGGAAAAAATCATAGGCTCCTACATCCTTTTGCATAGTCTAAAGCGTGTACCACCCTGCAGGTTACCAGTGTGAGACTTTGCCACTTTACCGTGACCTCATGCTGACTTTTGTCATGTTGTCATGGGACTGACACCATACAGACATCTCAGCTGAGAAAGTCTGTTCCAGAAGGCTCAAGGCTGGAAGCCTATACCTCCTTTTCACACTGTATATGTAGGAGCTGAGTGAATGATATCCTGTGATTTTTTCAGGCTTTGGCATAATTTCTAAAAGGGAAGTGTACCTGTACTATATTAGAGGACTGCTCTGTACTTAGCAATCCCTGCTGGCCAGTGCAGAGGATAGATGTGGAAGATTGCCTTTCAGTGCTAGACTATTTGGGCCTTGTGCACGTGAAATTCAAGTAGTGAGGTGGACAGCCAATGAAATCGATGGTTTTGGTTAAAATCCTGCTTGTTCCCTGTTCTTCTATTTACGATTAAAGGCAGTCAGGTTCCTTGGATTTATTGGTATTAGCCTATAAAATAAAAAAATGTCTTTATATAAGTAAGACAAAAGGAAAAACTCCAGATATTTAGGAGTATGATTTTGATATTTTGATTATTTCATATTAACAAACTTTTTGAATTCAATCTGACATTACTTATCTGATCCTCCCTGTGCTGTGGAGGAAGTCAGTGGTCATAACAGGTCATTCTAACTTTAAAAACCCTGTATGTTATTAAAGCCTAAAACCATGTCATCTGCCATAATTCAGGTCTTTAAAAGGTAGCTAGGAAACACAACATTAACCAGCCTAATCATATTGACACTTCAGAGTCAATGAAGAATCATTACATATATCATTTAAGATTAAATGAATTGCACTCTAGAGGGGCCTATTTGTATCCTGTCATTGCAAAATGAACTTCTGTGAGTATCTCAGAAGTTGATTTTTAGTATTTAGGTATTTAGTATTTAAAGCTAGCTGAGATTAGCTTGTTTTGGTTGAATGAGGGCAGGAACAGTATGCAATATTTTTATTATATTGATTTGTTGATGCATGATAGCAATCATTCTCTTTCTAATTAAGAAGAAGAGTAATGTGAACAGTTTACTTCACCTTTCTCCACAAAATTCTCGTGTTCAGCAAGTCTGAAGTATGTGTCAAACTTCAGCTTAAACTTCAGTGTAGAGTACCCATCATAGAGAGGTATTAAGTGAAAGTTTCCTGGTTAAGGGGAATTCCCTTCATAGTATCTCTTGAATCTTTGCCTCTGCATTCCTACCTAGAGTATCAATGAACTAGGAATGGGTGGGGAGGAGGCACAGCAGGCCAAGAAGGAAAGTCACGATGGTCTGTTGCACTTGCTGCAGGTGTAGAGTGTTGGCAGAATGCCTAGAGGTGCCCCATAGTATTTTTAGGGCTATATCTATACCGTATGTTTGTGATTGGTCTCCAAGGCAGCTGGACTCAGGCTATCCCTGATTCGAAAGCTGTGAGACTGCATTCATACAGCACCAGTCCTGAGCTCTGTCTCCCAGAAGGGTTCAGTAGGAAGTACAGCATTGCACTGTCAGCACTTATGTAGATTTTAGTTTGCATGAAACCCACAAGATGTGAGTTCATGTCTGCTCAGAGCATGGTGGTTATGCTTCATTGTGCCTGTAATATGCCAGGTAAATATTTTCTAAGAAGTCCCAGGAGCACTAGGCACTATAATGCAGAGTAAAGTTCTGATTCAATATAGTATATGACTGGAGTAAGCATCTTTCTGAGTTGCCTTGCTGTGATGGGTCAGCCCTTGGCTGGGGGCCAAACCACACACACCCGCTCACACAATTCCTGCACCCGCCCAATGATAGGGGAGAGAGTTAAAGGGGTAAATGGAAAAGAGGGCTCATGGGTTGAGATAAAGACAATTTAATGACTAAACTACAATAATATTGAAAATAATACTATATACAAGTATACAAATGAGTGATACACAGTGATACTGTGTATCTTTACAATAGAAATGAATGTTAGAATCTCTATTTTTTTGTGTGGAAGGTGTACCAAGGGATACTTGCTCTTAGAAGCAGTAGCTCACATTAGCTCAGTTCTACAAACACTTTTGCATATAATTAGCTTCATTCATCCAAGTGGTCCCTTTCCAGTTCCATGGGACCACTCGTGCGTGAAAACTATTCATATGTGTGAGTATTTGCAGGATTGAAGTTTATAACAAGAGTTCAAAGTTCACCTCTGAAAGCAGAATAAATTTTGAATCTTATTCAAAATACAGATCTGTGGCCTGTCAATCAGATGTACAAATGGGTAAATGCAACAGTGAAACATGACTTTGACCACGAAGGTATGAAGAGTAGGAAGTGATTGTTAGTGACTGTAACTCACCCAAGGGCTTACCTCAAGGCAAAGCCTAAGGGCATATGAAATTTTTAAGAATCCAGCATCAACAACTTTCTGCTTTCCAGAGATCATTACTGTTGTTAGATCACAGTTTGTGAGTCTGGAGCTGAAGAAGGTCACATCATTTGCAGAAAATCTACATTTCCTTGGAGTAGAATGTGGTTAGTACAGCTTAGCTTTGAGATTGACCTATAAAATATAAATGAAAGTCTGGACACACTGGATGTTGTTTTTAAAGACCCTTTTTTAAAAGGGGTTTCTTAAAAAAGCTTTTTTTAAAGCTATGTTGCTTTTTCTCTTCTTGTGCCATAGAATTTTGGAAATGTAAATATTTTAAAAGCAACCTGTAAATGAATAAACCATACTCTGTCATTTGCCTCTTCATAACATTTCTTAATTAAACAATTTAGAAATTCTTTGGTAGTTTTCCTAACGAAGAACAGGAACTGTAGAAATGAAATCTAGGTTGGAGATAGTATCCATTCATTGAAGTTCATGAGGTTTTGAGGTTCACTTTCTTTTAAAATAGTTGATTTCATTTTGCAGCCTTTCTATTTAGTCCCTGTATTTGAAAAACACTGGGGTAACTGAATATCCAGGACATGCTTTACAGGCTGTGCCATATGTAAGAGATAAAAAGGAAATGTTGCAAAAGATATGTTGGTGCAACATAGTCTTCATTCATAATGATGAGTTTTTTTGTTGTTTTTTTGTTTTTTCTTTTGATTCTTTCTGAACATGTTTGTAAGAGTTTTTCATTGGGAGACAACTTGGCAGTCTACAGTTAGGAATACTACAGGTCCATTTTATCAACATCTTCAGTCATATGGCCGAAACATGTCAAGAATTAATTTGTTGATACATCACCTGCTGTGTTGCCAAGACTTACTTTTCAGGGGAATATATTGTTTACAAAGCGCGTATAAGACATTTCATTGAAACAGGTTGTTCACGATTAGCATTCAGGCTAATACATTCTTCAGAAATGTCAGGCAAAGCGTCTGTGCTCCATGCTAAGAAGTAGTTTTCTTGGTCATTTCCTCTTCCTCATGTATTGATCTCTCCAGACAACCAATAATTTGGCAAAACTTTTCCCATTTTCTTGGCCTGGTCTATTGCTTTTCTCACACTGGCGTGAGGGACACACGCTGCTTGAGCGTTCAGCAGCAATGTCATTGTCACCCTTTTATACATGTCCCCTTTGTGCATCTCAGACACGAAACACATAGATCTCTAATACTTTGTATCTGGGAAATAAAAAGGAGTCTGTCCATCACATGTCCTTTCCACGACTGCTTTACCACACAAAGCAAGCTCAGGAAAATCTAAGGTCTTGACAAAGAAGGGTATTTTAGTCCAAACAGTTCTGCTAAGAACTGCCTGACTGTAATTACTGGAGGAAAGCTTTCTCTGGAGAATGTCATCTTGAGAGATTACATCTGTGAGCGTAGTCACTAATGGGGCATCCATTTGCCTTAGCATTATTTTCATTGATGCTTCATTCACTTCCTCTCTCTGTTCTTTGTTTATTGTCAAACACTCATTTCAGTTTGCCATTCCTAGGTTCATTTCTCAACTGGATGCTCTCTTCCACTTTCTCATCCGGTCTTAACACATGCAGTTTAAAAGGAGTAGTGCATCACATATATATATGACATAATTTATTTTCCCCTGTTCCTACTTCTTTCCCTTATCCTCCAAACAGGTATCCTCCTTTAAGGGAATTTTTGGTAAATCTTTTCTGTAGAGATAGCTATCTGTATTATAAGAAGTGATAATGAACAGAATAAGATACTTTTCATCTTGAAGTCACAGTGGTTTTTTACCTATCCATTCTGCTGTAACACCTCAGTGGAAAGAAGGGTGAAATTAGAGTATTGAAATCTAATCCTACAGATATCTACACAAAGGCTGGATCTTCAAACCTAATATATCTATATTATGAGGGGGGTGTGTGTGTGCAGAACATATTGCAATACAGAATATAACTATATAATATATATTTATATATAAAAGTATAGAATATATAAATTATTCATTGTTTACATATTAATATGTATACTACATATAATAAACACAATTACTCATTGCATTGTCTGAGATAGGAAGAATTAATTGGGTTGTGGAATTGTAACTTTCCTTTACCTGTGAAAGATGTGTTAAGGGGAGTGATTTGCCCAGATACAGTGATTTGCCCAGATATAATGAAAGCTCTTATCAATCAGCATTTTATAATGGTTATGTTACCACTTACTATTTGGTTTTAAACCCTGACACACTAACACCTAGAAAAAACAAAAAGAGACCTTGTGTTATTCTTAAAATTCTTTGTAGAGAAATAAATGATGATCGTTGGACATAAAGGGTTCTCACTGATATATATGTTCAGCTTCTGTCACATTCACTCCTGTTCAGTAACAGCTTACTCAATAGCAGTTCTACAGTTATGAAGGGGACAGCTCACAGAGCAGGATATTGCTTTCCCTGAGCAAAGCTGACAATATGTCCTTGAGATAGTAAATGTGACAGAATTCAGTGGGGCACCTGTTAAAGGAGACACAAGTTCACAGTCTGGTGCAGGTTTTCACATTCTATTATGTAGCAGAAGATTAGCACCCCATGTAAAATCACTTCCAGCCATCCATTCTAAAATAAATACAGTGTTGTGTTCAGTTTGCAGAGGTGAGTGCTGACCTATTTCTTCAGTGAGAAAATATTATGTGATTGCTTGTGTTGCAAGGTGGGGAAAATAGTAGAAAAATAATGGGTTAATCTGGCACATATCTCAAAGTTTATTTTCAAACTACCATTTAAGTTTTAAAATATATATTCTGTTAGCTTTATGTTGCATATTAAAGATCACACACACACAAAAAAGAAAGAATATAGTTGAAAATGTTCAAATCTCAAATGAAGAAGTCATTTGAAATGAGTGGGCAGTGTGCAGTGAAATCGCTACCACAACACCCTGCAGGATATAAAAAGCAGACTAGCAGCAATTACAGTTCTGCAGGAAAAATCAATAAGTGTTTCTCATGTCTTTCTGATCAAGACTGGAGCATGATATTAGCAACCTGTGAAACAATAGGGTACCCATTTAATACTATTTGGGAGTGTGTAATGTTTATCAACTCAGTCATCTTCTCTGTGCTTGCAAAATTCTTCAGCCTCCTGCTATGGTCTCTGTGGTGGAATCCTGGAGGAAGACCATTTCTATCATACTCACATGAACTGTATGCTGAAGAGGAAAGAGAATGAATGGTAACACACTTAAGCATTCAGCAATAAAAAGAAAATATTTAATTTAAGGTTTCAGAGGTGTTACAATGCAGGATTTAATTCTTCTCTCCTTCTGTTGTGTAAATGAAGAATAAATCCTCTAACTTCATTAGAGCAACACTACATGAATCTGTTACAGTATGAGAACTGAGTCTAAAGGATACAACTATCCCTTGGTTTGCATTATGTCTATTCAATAAAAAACAAAGATTTTAAATACTGTTACTGAAAGGTGGCCCTTCAGAACTGCCTTTCAGCTCCCAAAATGTTAATGTCCCAGAGACTTCATAGCTATATATCTGCTTGTAATTTTGTGCTTAAAATAATTTCCTTTAGCAATGATATTTGTCCTCCCTTTACCTGAGGAATTAATTACTTCATTATAGGAAACTGAGTTGCATTCCAAAATTGACAGTTCAGGAGGCACATTATAAAAATTCAAGTCTCTTTCAGGAACGTAATGTTGTTCTGTGACTTATTTATGGTTTTATCTCTTCATATCTGGCATGGCAATATAGAATATAATTTACTTACAGTTCACCTGATCTCATTTACTAAGTGTATATTGCAAAAATACATTAAGCTATGCATATATGGTGTCTTGACAAACTCAGTTCTGAGCCCTCAAAGCACTGATTCATCTCAGCACACATGAAAATGCTTATCTTGAATCATGTACTTAAGCTGATAACTTCTGGATAAGCCACTTAAAATGGGAATTAACTTTAAGCAACTGCTTAAATGTTATGATCAGTCAGAACCTTTTCCTTCTTTGAGTCTTCCCCTCCACCCACATGCCTGCATCAACTGCCTGGTAAGTGTCAAAAAAGTATTACACTGCGCTACAACTGGGAAAACTTGAGTCCACAGGTCAATTTGAAGAACATGTTGATATGAAGAAGAAAGCACAATTACTAACTGCAATAAATAATAGAAGTTACAGTCAGACAGTAAAAACCATTAGGGATTATTTAAGTTTCAGTGCAAAGAAAACACTGTAAACTGCCATAAATAAATGAGTTCATATCTTGTTGAGCCATGTTTACTTGATAAGTTCTGAGGAAAACAACAGTTTATAACACTCTGGTCAAACTGCAAAAAATGAGAAATTGTGTTCCAAAAGTGACTATTTCAAATACTAAAATAAAATAAAAATGATAATTTTAACATACCCACTGAAAATAACTCCTTGAAGAAAGGATGCTCCAATTTAGACACAGTTAAACACGTGTTTAATTTGATTAATTTCCTTAAATATTTCACTAGATATCAGATATTTTCTAAAACAAGGCCCAGGGAAGGAACATTAGGTTTGCCTATCCTCGCAGTACATTTACTTCAGTAATTAAGATCTAAGAGACAGAGTATTCCTATCTGAGCATAAGAAAAAGTACATCTGATCACCTTACCTGTGGGTAACCTGCAATGAAATATAAGGTTGTCTTTTTAATCCTCATTTTTAATGAGGCCATTGCAAGAATAAATTTGAACAAACTAGTGTCTAAAGTCTGTATGTTGTCTACAGTGTATTAGTAATTTGCTTAGCTATAAATGCCTCCAAAATCACAAATTCTTCACATGAGATACTCAGCAGCACTAAATAAAATAGGCCTATTGCTTAATGTTCCATTAAATTTTATATGTACCATAAAACAGACTTTGGATGGGATTCTTAATTTAATTGTGGGATTGTAATTCAACTTTATCTCTGGAAATAGATATCTACCAACATTTATGAGCATGATTTTCATATCTGCTAAGGATCTGCACCTCCTACTGACTTCATTAGAAATTGTGGGTGCACACCACATCTGCAGGTTCAAATGATAAGAACCTGAGTGGATTAGAAACAGCTCACAAATTTTCATTTGTTATTACGCCCCAACAGAGTGATCTCCAGACCCAGCGATTGTGAAGGTAACACACCATTATGGTCACCAACAATCTATGTCCTCACATGTAGCCTAGCCTTGTACTACGATATCCGTATCAAGCAAGTAATTATGATAACTACAGTGCATTTCTAAAGTTGCAAATTTTCAGGCCAGAAGAGACCACTCTAATTGAATAATCTGACAACTTGTGTAATACAGATGACACATTTACCTAGAAATTTCTCCTTCAGACTCAATTTTTTGTTTAAGCTCAAGAGTAGCTTGTAGAAAGAAGTCTAAAAAAACCTCGTAAATGACTGTTAATAATACCACCATGAGGCATGCCACCTCTAAATGCATTTTGACCTACCTTCATGTTTACACCAATATTGTTAGGCCAGTCATTACATTGTCTCTGTTAACCTATTAGATATTGCTTTGTTTACTTATAGGCATAATTTAATTACGCCACGTATGATGCACAACCCAATGCTGATGATGTTCTAGGATACACTCCTCTGATTAAGTCCTCTATATATTTGAGTCAGTCTCTCTTTGTAATTCAGTGCTGCTGCATTTGCAAAAAACAACAGTTTTCCCTTTCAGCTTTCCAGAAATTTGCTTTGTATGTTTCAGGCAGATACACAGGCATCATTAATAATCTTTGCTTATTAAGAATCTGTCCTGCCAATTCTGTAAGACAATCCATTCACTGTGCAGAAATTATAGATAATAAGTTGCCCATGTAATCAAATTCACATTAAAAATTCACTGGCTTTAAGCTTGTGGGTCTATGTTGCTCAGAAATAGCATAGGTTACTGGATTAGCTTTACCTGTAAAAACCAGATGAACTAACTGTTATAATAAGAAAAATGCTTGTACTATAACGCATTTTGTTGACAAAACAATCTCTTTCCTGGTTTACATCAATTGCCACTCTCTGCCCCACAGGGAGAAAAACAGGGAATAAAATTTCTTCCTCTAAACCAAAATCATACTGCAAATGAATTACTCAAAATTAACAGTATAACTAAAGATCAAGTAATATACATTCAGTGAATACACTGGAAGTTCAGTTGTGGCTCAAAATTTAAAAATATGTTTATGCTGTAGATAGGGGTGCAATTTGCAATGTCAACAGGGCTTATCCCCCTAAATCCTGTATGTCCAACTTGCACATCTCTCTACTAATCATTAAAATTGAGTTGCTACTGTGCTGCACTGCACTAAGCTTATTAGCCAAGTTTAGTAACTTGTTTGCCACACCTTTCTACTTCTTATATTAGTGTTAAACTTCTGGACTTGGGAGCACTTTCCAGCTCCTGAGTTTGGGGGTCTGACATTGATACCTTTCATCTCCATGCTGGGGCCAAAACTCTGAGACACAGTATTTCCCTTTGTCTCAGGAAACTTCTGATTTCCATGGGAATTAAACCCAAATGTATGATTTTGGGGGGAAAAAAACACAACCAAAAAAGAAAAAAGGATACACTCTGGTTGTCTCCCAAAGTCCATTAAGTTTTTCCTTGGTGAGAACTGTTATCAGCCACATAAACCCCATTGGTTAAACTGTTCCTAGGACAGTACCGGCTGGACCTCAGGAGGTCTCTAGTTCAGCCTCCTGCTCAGAGCAGAGTGACCTGCAAGGCCAGAGAGATTAATCAGGGCTTTAGTCAATTTGATCGTGAAAATCAATGAGCGTGGACATTGTATATCTTCCTTAGACATGTCCTCATCATGAAACAGTTTCTTATGTCTGGTCATACCTCTGTTGTTTCAGCTACTGCTTGTTGCCTCTTCTCCTCCCATGCTCCGCTGTGCAGGGCCTGGCTCCATCTTCTTGACATCTTCCCTGTAGGTGCTGGAGGGCTGCTGTCTGCTCCCCTTGAAGCTGTCCCTGCTCCAGGATGAACAAGCCCAGCTCCCTCAGCCTCTCCTCACAGGGCAAACATTGTAGTCACCAACCAATGTGGTGGCCCTGTCCTGAATGTGGTGTCTTCCCTGTTGGAAAGCCCAAACTGGGCAGAGTACTCGGTACTCAATTCTCAGTACTCAAGACACAGCCCAGTGAGCGCTGAGTACAGGGAGATAAGCAATTCCCTAACAAAAAAAAACATGCCACAAAAGCCTGGAATGATGTTGGGCATCTTTCCTGACAGGGCAGTCTGTTTTCTCATGTTCAACTTGACTGCCAGGACCTCCAGGACCTCTGCTGCAGAGCTGTCCCCTGCCCTAGTCCATATTGTTGCAAGGGTCTCTTCATTACAAAAGAGGTGGAGGGATTTGCATTTATCCTTGAATTTCATAAGGCTACTCTGAACCCATTCCTCCAGCAGGCCCAGGATGCTCTGGATGGCAGCCATGCCCTCAAGTATATAGGCAGCTCCTCTCAATTTGCTGCTGTCTGCAAACCCGACAGGAGTACACTCCATCCAATTCATCACTCTGATCAGGTCATTTGGTAGGTGTTGTGTGAAAGAAGACAGAGGGAGAACATGTCCAGCTTTTTCATTCCTTCTGTTAAGGTGTCACAAGCGTCCATACAGACTGATCATAGAAAATAATTGCATTCACAGCTGGCAATACAATGTTGGCATGTTTAAATGGAGACTACCCTTTGCTCATTTGCTCTGCCTTTCAGAGACTTACCATGGAGAGGAAGCAGTTTGGCATTTTTGAGAAAAGAAGAGAATGATCAAGGTATTCAACATGGCTTCTTTTCATCTAGTAGCAAAATAATCAAGATTATCTGTTGCTTCACACATCGTTAGCTTTGCATATATATTCAACCTATTGAGACACATACTTTTGCTGTTTTCCTTAAGCCAATCATCATGCCTGTCCTAGACTTTGTTCTGAGTTAAATGAGCAGTCTTGTGATTACTTTCCAGAAATAGGCAGCTAATGTCAAGGGTGGTACCATTGTTTTGCCTTGATTTGGGTATTCTATTAATGGCTTTACAGAATAAATTACTGCTTCTGTGGGTGTGACCAGACAGAGAAATGCAAATCTCCCTGTTTGTTTTAATTCCAATATAATTTAGGTATGCATCCAAAATTCTTGAGCATTCATGATAATTATTAAAATTTCCATTAGAAGATGCTGTGGCAAATCAGTATTCTAGAGAAATCTGATCATAAACACCTACTAGTTGATCACCATACAGTTAGTAAACATCACTGGAGCACATGGAGTTAATTCTTGACCAAATCCACAGAGTTGAAAATGTTACTACCATCTTTAAAATTATGCACAGAATATGGCACATCTTTTATAAATTTATTCTAGATGTGTGACATGTGCCAAAAGTTTTAGTCCTTTTCAGTCTAGTGATACCTCAGGTGACACATGTATCTGGAAGTGGTTCATACAAGAAAACTTAGGACTTTTTGAGATCTGATAGCTGAAATAATGTGTCCCATACTAGATCACTAGATTAACTTCTGCAGGCCAAAAAGAAGAGGAAGGAAAAAAATACAAGTTCACAGTCTCTTCATTCTGCAAAACATTTCAGTACCTCAGACATATTGAGGTGTGAAACATGCTTCATTGATAAAGGCTTTGTGCAGTGATGGGAACCGAGAAAAAAGACAATTTCAAAACATCACAATTGAAGAAACAACACTCTTTTGCTAGTATTCAGGGCTATGAGAAGGAGGTAAATCTAAATGTTTCCTGTAAAAGTCAAGAAGACTTTAGAAGCAAGGAAGACCAAACTCAGATCACTTTATAGATCAAATGTATAGCTGGTGCTTATAAGGGCAAATATTGTAGCTGGGGTGGTGACAGCATTACAACATGCTCCTGTTATACTATACCTGGAACAGCTTCGTGAAATATAATTGATCTTGATCCATAGTCAGACTATCTGGTACACATATTTTGCTTGATCCTTTCAAAAATTCCTAACAGTGTGTGCATTGATGCTTGAGAAATAAATGTCACCTAATACCATGGCGAGGTGTCACAAACTGGGTAACTGTATGTCCTTCCCAAAGCTGTATGTAAAATACAAATTACTTTAGTCAACTATTTCTTACACCTGGACTCTACTATTAGCAACTTATACTACAGGAGCAAGTGGAGGTTAAATCAGGTAGGTGTTGCATTGTGCCAGGCTCCATAATACAGAGTATAACACAGTTCCTACTCCAAAGGGTTTACTGCCTAAAAGACAAGCACGTGCAAACAGTAGGCAAGAGGAAGGAGAAAGTAAACACAAGTTTTCAGTACAGATGAGCTGCTTGAATTTTGTGTATTTTTTTCTCTTTCATTTAGTGTAATCATTGTAAGACTTGTAAGTGGCTTAAACTGAGGAAAAAAACACAAAATCCCAGCAACAACGCATAACAACTTTTTTCGCTTTTTTCATATTTCATATAAGAAAAGAATATTTAGACAATTATCTTTGCTGTATCAAGTTAGAAATCAAAAGGGAAACCTGTTTGCAGTGTGTTATCATGTAAGTGTCTATAAAAGTAGAACTGGCAATTTTAACAGTAACTTTGCTATACCTACATGCTGGCGTGACTCACATTGTACTTAATAAAATGCAGTTAGAATTTCTTTACAGTATTTTTCAAAACCTCCAAGTCCATTAAGCCATGAGAAATTAATTAATCTAAATTATAATGCAGATAGAATGTCCATTCATTGCAATGACTTCAGTAATAGGCGAACTATTATTCGAGGTCTGTGTAGAGCAAGCATAATGTCAGATATTCTGCAGGCTGTAATACTGCACATGTTGTATTACAGAATATTGCTATGATGTCAGAAGTCTTTTCCTTTCTCCACACAAACCTTTCCAGTACAGCAGATAACCCAAATGCTGATTTTATCATACCTGAAATATCAGTACTGATTTAAACAAAAATCTTGTTAGAAAACTTTTTCATTTCATTTTAATTGTAGGATTGCTAATCCTTTTTGGACTGGATCACAGGCAGCAATCACTTTTACCAATCCTGTACTTCCATTGCTGTCCTGACTTGATGCAAAGCATGCAGAGAGACTAAACAATGGAAAGTAGAAGCAATGATATGTGCATATTTTTTGTATAGTTAAACTTTAATTAAGTTTTTCGATAGAACACAGATTGGATCTCTTTAAGTCAATTCTCCCACTTGTATACACCTGTGTACAATTTAGGGGTTAATGGCAATGGGGCAAAATGCTGAAGTTATAGATTAATATTGGTATGGGCACCTTTTTTTAAGAAGTTCCCACGTTCAGTTTGTAAGAAGAGGCTTTCAGTAGAAATCTGCCTATCCATACTGCTGCTTTGTGTGCTGTAGATGTTGTTTCTGTAGTGTAGAAGGACATTACTAAAATCAGAAAGTGAACACAGTATCCCACTGTTTTATCTTTGCTCACTGAAACAGGTTTTACTGGATAGGAATTTCAGAGGGATAGAGGATCTTAATATCTACAGCTGTACCTATTCCTATGTGAAACATGATTACAGTATACCTACTTTAAGAATATGAGCTTAGAAAGTGTTTTGAATATATTGATTGCAAAAAGGAACTATTAAAATATATTATCGTTCCATTTTATCTAGATTGTCATTTCACAACTTTCACTAAACAAGGATAGCATGTTAGCAACCCTGCTTTCAGAGAAACATATATCGTACATTAAATCTTAATGAATTCTTGTTCTCTTCTTCGGCAACACAGTGACCCATTGGCTGTTTGAGCTAGCAGAAGAACCGAATTATATCGGCTCAAATATAGCAGCAACAGCACTGAGGGATGCTTTATCCCCTTCACTGTTACCTGTAGTTAAACAAATAATCACTGTAGAAAGGTTATGGGATATTCTGAATGGAACTCATCCTGTATAGCTTTACATGCCTGTGATACGGGTGATTGAATGTGAGCAAGTCATGATCTCTTCTGTTATAACAAGTGGAAAGGAACCAGTAATTTGCAGACATTCTTAGATGTCTGCTTTATGATGTATCTCTTTTTGGTGACATCTGAAGGTAGGTTGAGATACACCTCACCTACTATGACTCTTTTTCACCCTGTTTGGGTGCAAAAGACAATGGAAAATTTTGTAAGTAAATAAAAACTAGTCTTATTCATTAAACATAGAGGAGAATTTAGGAATAAATACTATTGCAGCAATGGGAATATTCTCACACTATGTCAGTGAACCTCACAGCTTCAGGATACATAAATGTCTTTAAATTTTTTTAATATAATTTTTTGGTGTATGTTGCCTGTATCCTCTTGCTCTTCAGCCACCACCTACCACACTAAAACACAGATCTGATCAAAGCTGAAAAGCTAAAAGGAGACAACCTAACAAGAATCACTTAAGAAAAAATAGTCACATTTCTTTCTCTAAATATTACCTCGTGAAAGTAAAATACCTCTTAGTGTAGGAACTATACATTAATATAAAGATTAACATTAACTTCATTGAAGCTTGATTGTGCTTCATCAGATGTGACCTTCATCACAACTCTTAAATATATGTTTGATTTTAAGTAAGCAAATAATATCCTTGACTTCAGGGACACTACACTCCTAAACAAATTCACACATGCTTTGTAGATTTGGGTCCAAGTATCCAGAGCACAGAATCTAAAGGATAAAACCAGGCAAAACTTTGTTACTTTTCCATAAACTTAACCTCTCCTCTATCAGCTGCTTAGGTAATGGAATGATCGATAACTATTTAAAGTTTTACCCGAGTTAATCATTATATAGAAACAAGCTGCAGATTAAGTGAAATGCCTGACTGAAGTATGTGCCTACACTTTTCACACAGCTAGAGATAAACCTACAACTGTGACATTTAAATTAGTGAACCTAAGTTGAGAATAAACAGTTCTGTAAGTGGAAAGCCTTTTCTAACACTTCCCACCCCTCCTCAAATACAACAGCAAAGCTTATCTTATAGGCTTATCATATAGGCACTTTATTTTTTTCCACTTAGGAGATCTTTACACCACTAGTAACAAGTTCTCCTTATGTAAATGGCCACATTAAAATTTCTTCTAAATCTCAGTTAAAGCAAATTCCATTCAGTAGCTTTCTATTTACATTGCGGTGTCAGAAGTTCTTCTATTTTCTTTCCTTCTCATGTTCATCCTTAAGAATCAAAATTCCTGACTATTCACATCTCATATATTTTGAATTTCTGATTTCTGCCCCACTTAGAACTTTTTATTATTCAGTAATGTAATTTTCTAGCTATTGCTCTCTTACCTTGTTTATGATTCTCTTAAATTAATTGGAAGAGAGAAAATAACATGCCAACTAAAACCTATGTCATCATATTGAGAACATTTATATAACATGATATTACAGTCCTCTATAGAATTCACAGCGCGTCAGACACAGAAATCTGAGGAACATTTCTCATGAACAAAATTATGTTAGTTAATGGCACGGCATGAATCTGTTCTGATGAGAATGTTTTATTCAGAACAATCTTTAGTTCATGACTTAGTGACAGTCTTCCTCAGGATGTTGTAGCTGGGCTTGCATTGCATTTATTTTCAGTTTGCCTGTTACAAAAGAAAAAAATATAGCATAAAACAGAGAACAGGAACAAAAATTATACTCAGTCTCCGGACCTTTGAGGACAGTTTTCACATTTATCACTTGGCTTAGCCTGCATTCTTCAGGTGCAGTGGTCTAAATTATAAAATGGATGAGGCATGAACTAATGGAATGAAGTGCTTAACAATTCTCAGGCTTTGGTTGCTATGAAAATGTAAATAGCAAATAGTCTCTTAACTGCAAATCTGTTCAGGGATGATGTACCTTCCTCTGCATGGCCCTATTTGAAGGGCTGTATCCTCTGTTCTTGGATGTCTGACAGTACAGAAACCACTCAGAAAAAAAAAGTGGACAGACCACCTTTAAAGGAGTTGGGATGAGGCATAACAGATCCAGGAAGAGCAATGACAAATAAAATAGACACTCTCAGGGACACTAGAATTATTTTATTCATGGAACATCTGGGACTGTACGTCTAGTGCAGCAGCAAGAACAGGAAATGTTAATTGAGTGATCAGTCATGGCTCCCACTGAGTCACGCTAACAAAGACATTATGGGATAACAGCAAAGGCTTCCGCAAGTCAGTTGAGAAGTTTGACATAGCCTTATTTTCTTCCTTATCAAGGATTATCTAAGCTTGGAGGTGATTTTAATGGCTTAATCTAAATAGGTGAGAACAAAGTATATTGTTTAAAAAACAACAAAGCGGTGAAACTCCATGAAGAACACTCACAGAATTTGTTTTCATCTGTTTTCTTCTGTGACTTTTACTACAGCTGAGGATAATAAGTGTCCCTATTTTTCACCTGTGTATGTAGATAAATCTAGAAAATACATAGGCATTGGGTAGGCATTCAGTATTGTCAAAAATTCTCTCATTATGCTGGTGGAGGTTTTCATAGTGATTTCAGTAGGAACAGACCTATAATGATTTAAACATTTTTCCTATATGGCTTGCAAAATGCAGATACTTTGACTTTGTTCTGAAACAATTTTTGAACTTTGTGGCATTTGACACTTTCTGATTTTAGCAGGAAGACCCAACTGCTTTTCCTGTTTAAAACAAGAATGTTGAAGCCGTTCTTCTCTAATCTTGCTAAAGTTTCTATACAGTATAAGGACACTATCCTTTCTAAAAAGCAGGATGATTAAAGTTTGTATGCACCTAGCAGATAAGAGATTCAGATTCCAATATAGTCTGTTTGGTCTGAAGCAGACACTGAAGGAGGTGTTTCTGTCTGAAATGTATTGTAACTAACTGTGTCAAATAATTTTTGGCATGAACTTTAAACTTTTCCTATGGGTACAGAAATTACAGTGAACAAAAAGTGATTAGAAAATTTTCCTGAAGAGTTCAATTATTTATGGTGAGTGGAGCAACTTGAATAGGAGAAATTCCACAGAGAAGACTATCCTGTTGTTTTTTTGATTTGGACACACTCTTTGCAAAGTGAGTGTTTAATTTCTCTCAAGCAAAGGGTCAAGCAAAGATGGTATTGAACTTTGCTCTCCAAAATATTTCTACACATGCATTGACAAATATTGATAAGAATTCAGATAAAATCATGTGTTAGGAAATTTAAATTTGAACCTTAGATCTGATGACAGAATGGCAGCTAGCATCATAAGATGGTCAAGTGGACTCACATGTTTGAGTCTCAATTTCTCAGTTTGTAAAATTGAGATAATACCATCAGTCTCCTTTGTAAAGTATGTTGAGATCACTCTTTGTTGATTATTTTTTTAACACTGTATTTCTGCCAAATTTATCAAATCTGATATATTATTTATAGGTGTGCCACACTTAAACTATTCATGTAAACTCTGTTATCCTGCCCCACCTCTGTCTAATGATCATATATTTCACCCACAAAATGCCATGTCTTTGAAACTGAGGAAACAAAAGAAAAAGCAGGTGAATAAACTGCTCCTCCTGCCCAGCCTTCTAGTTTAAGCTTTTGCTTAAACTTTGCATTCTATTTATTTATTTAGTATTATCCAGGAGGGACCCCCAGGCACAAAAGCATGAGTAAAACCCGTTCAAGAAGCACAGATTCCTCATGTTTTGTTCCACTGGTTCATTTGCCATCATGTCACATACTCATCCAGATTGTTTTAGGCATTCTGCCATGGTTTGCTTCTTCTTGGAGGCCTTGGTAACTGACATAGTAAGGAATGCCCTAAAACCCACAAGATTAGGATGCCTGCGTCACACCCAAAGGACTGAAGACACTGCTTTGCTATCTCTACTTGACTCCATAAGCACATATACCAAATGGCAGCTTAAAATCATATATACTAATGATGTCCCAGAAATATGCTAAAAACACATCTTGAAGTACCTTCTGCTTTCAGTAGATATACACAATATTCACTGTCATAAATAAATACACCATATAGACCATGTATAGAATATTGCTGTTCTTCCTTATCCAAATCTTTCTTGGCTGTGGTGCGTGAAGTGGCATAATCCAGGACTGTGGCAGTTTGCGTGTAGTGTCCCTGTCATGGAGCTTAAGTGTGTTTGGCAGTAAGAAAATTGACCATTCCGTGCCTAATTGCCTTGTTGCAAGAGAACAGTTGTAGTCCTATTTTAACATAGTAATATAGATATAATCT
>NW_010131584.1:1312-10250 GCF_000699245.1 Pterocles gutturalis | reverse complement strand
CAGGAATCCACATAAATATAAGTTCCATCAGTAAAGAGCAGTTTTTGCAGAACCAGAGCCAAAACTGCTCAAACATTTGCAAAAATTATTCTTAGCAAATTGTCCAATTTATGCTTATTAATACTCTTCAAATATATTATTTAATGAATGTATTTAATAACATACTTTGCATACGGAGCAAGTTATTTTAAATAATTTATTCAATGCAGAGAAAACTTCACTAAATAACATATCTAGTGCAAAAAATGTCCATCCAGCTCTCATGACAACCATGTTTCATGCTTCAGTACTTCATCCACATGCCAATATTGCTACGAACTGGAAGAGGTCCCATCACAGGTAGTTAGCTGGCCACTGATTGAGCTGAGTTCCCTTATCAGAATTCATTTGCTTTTTGTAGCAGTTTGTCTGTCTTACAGCTGTAATAAGGCAACAGTTTATATTCAGCAGGTACAGAGTTTAAGAACAAGTTATCAGCAAATTAGTTGAAGTTAGTGTGAGGGTCAACAGCTTACTGTTACTTTTCCAACAGTTCATATTTGCTAATCTCCTGGCATAGTTCTACCAAGTGTGCTGCAGCTTCAATGCCCACAACTGTGCAATGCAATGCCAAACTGATATTTCTCATAAAGGTTTTATAACAGTCTGTGTGTCTCGCCGACCTTGTCCAGAAAAAAAAAAGAATAAAACTGATTAAAGAAATTAATTGTACAGTAAGCACCAGCTCCCTATCAGCAAAAACTAATACCGAAGATTAGTTATAATTCCATTACTACAACCAATTAGTTTTATATTGTTTTATAAGGTAATAACTCATTGTTATTATTGTTATGATTATTATTATTATTTAGTACTTACATTACAATAGCACCACGAGGCTTATTAAAAATCAGAATCAGACTTTACAAAGTGTTATATAACTTTATAACACTAGAAATTGTTACATAAACAATTCTTCAAGGGCTTGCTGTTTGAGTTAAACTCAGACTTCTTCATCTTTTTATAGAACCTAGTGTTCTGAATGATATTTTAAAATTGCTTCAGTGTCTGAAGTATGAATATTTGTTTGAAATCTGGAGACTATTGGAAGGATGGGCAAAATCTGTTTCATAGGACTTCTGAGTGAACTGGAATCTCAGGTTATTTCTATGGTTATTTACCCCTCACATGAGCACATAAAAAATTCTTTATAGCAGGCTTTGTCTTCATCTACTACAAATCAATGTGTTTTTGTCAGTCGTTCTCAAATATGGACATGCTCTGGTTTTGTTTCTGGGGATGAAATAGTCCATTAGTGTCTGGGTTATCTAAACCACAAATCACGATTGATCTTTCTAGCAAAGTATTGGGAACATCTTGACAAATTCATACCACCTTACCAATCGTCATTCCAGAAAATGTATCTCCAAGACATGTCTATGACTTTGGTAGGTGTCCCCATCATCCTGTTGTTACCTTTACAGACTCTAGTAATCGTGCATGTTTTCTGTTCTCAAGCCACTCTATTGTTTATTAATATCTATTTACAGGGCTTTTATAAAATTTCTCTTCATGCCACAGCCCATAGTCTGCTCAATGACCGCTGAGTCCAAATAGCACAAGTGCAAGATGAAATTCCCAGGACAGCAGCTGCGTAGTTTCCATTATGACAAGGCAGTGTTCTTGTGCCTATGAGACCTTCCAAACCAGATGCCCTCCCTCATCTCCTGAGCACTGGCAGAACATCTTCTTAGTGGTTTGTCAAAATACGACATCATAAAACTGCTAAAGTATCTGTGATTATGCTACTGTTTTTTTTGTCTACACTAATCAACAGATTTGCAAGGCTGACATGCTGACAGGTGAGTTTTGATGACTCCTACAAAAACGAGTGAAGTTTTAACCACTCCTAACTTCCTGCTCCCATAGCAGAGCCAATACAACATGTCCATATCATAGCAATGCCAGACTGCAGCCTGAAGTAATATAGCTGAAGCCATTACTGAAGGTGAGTTTGAACTAATGTGCTGGGTTATGAACTGTGATAGCTAAGGTGCCAACATCCACTTTTAATTTTTTTTCAAGTATCTTACTCGTGCTGAAATCTCTGGGAGACTAGTATGAAAGGCTGTGAGTAGAAACATCACAACTCTGTACCTAAATGAAACAATATTTGTATGTCAGGGTCCTTAGATTTACAGCTGAGCCTTTAGAAATAAAGCAGAACAGTTTTGCCTATAACTAGTCTTTTTCAGTATCTATTCATAAAATCAAAGAAATCAAATGAACTAATTTTCATTTACAGCAGTCCAAAGTATTGTCACTCCACTGTGGATTCAATAAGAAACTAATTTAACTAATAATTATATCCTGTCAAGCACAGGATACTTTCAGGAGCTTAATTCTTTATTTTACTGAATAATTTTGTTGGCACAATTATTATTTTATTGATGTTGTTCAAGATGATTACCTTGGCCAAACACTTTGTGCTTTTGGCATTTATCTTTCACTTGTTATGCTAAAAGTAATGTTGTGTCTTCTGCCATGTATGCATTGTACTCCACAGTCTGTGATGCTTTTAACATTACTGTTGTGGCTTATTACAAAGAGTAACAGATCTATGTCTGGATGGAGGCTGGTCATAAGTGCTGTCCCGCAAGGGTCTGTCTTGGGACTGGTGCTCTTCAACATCTTTATCAATGACATAGATGAGGGAATCAAGTGCACCCTCAGCAAATTTGCAGAAGACACCAAGCTGAGTGAAGCAGTCGATACAATAGAGGGAAGGGATGCCATCCAGAGGGACCTGGACAGGATGGAGAAGTGGGCCCATGAGAACCTAATGAGGTTCAACAAGGCCAAGTGCAAGGTGTTGCACTTGGGCAGGGGCAATCCCAGGTACTTGTATAGACTGGGAGAAGAACTCCTTGAGAGCAGCCCTGCAGAGAAGGACTTGGGGGTCCTGGTGGACGAGAAGCTGGACATGAGCCAGCAGTGTGCGCTTGCAGCCCAGAGGGCCAACTATGTTCTGGGTTGCATTTAAAAGGGGTGACCAGCAGGGAGAGAGAGGTGATTCTCCCCCTCTACTCTGCTCTCGTGAGACCTCATCTGGAGTACTGTGTCCAGGCCTGGGGCCCCCAGCACAAGAAAGACGTGGAGATCTTGGAGCAGGTCTAGAGGAGGGCCACAAAGAGGGCCTTCCAGTACCTGAAGGGACCTTATAAACAGTAGGGGGAGCAACTGTTTACAGGGGTTGATAGTGACAGGATGAGAGGGAATGGTTTTAAACTAAGAGAGGGGAGATTTAGGTCAGATATTAGGTGGAAATTTTTTACACAAAGGGTGGCGAGGCACTGGAACAGGTTGTCCAGAGAAGTTGTGGATGCCCCATCCCTGGAGGCATTCAGGGCCAGGCTGGGTGGGGCCCTGGGCAGGCAGCTCTAGTGGTTGGCAACCCTGCCCACAGCAGGGGGGGGGTTGAAACTACTTAATCTTTAAGGTCCTTTTCAACCCAGGCCATTCTATGATATGATTCTACAAAGAATATAAAACACTTCCTGGAGTTGTATGTAATAATTAAAGATTATTCAGGAAAGTACAGACTTTCTGAGTGTATTCACTGTCTTGAAAATAGTGCAAGTACCTCCTTCTATCAGAAAGCTTTTTTTTTAACTGAATTATTACACTATGTTCATACCATCAGACTTAGAAAAGACAATGTCACATTTTTGGCCATGTTGCAAAATCGGTTTGTCTTGCAGATCCTCTGCAAAACAGTGTAAACCATAATGTTTTGATCTGTTTACTGTACTCTCCATTGGCTAGATGGATGTCTCTAGATAGGGTAGAGGATCTCTATTTCCTTCACACAGCTAAGGAAAAAAGGAAAAATGCTTATGTTGAAAGCATAAGCTTAGTTGTGTGAAAACAAAAATAATTTTTTCATTTATTTTAGTTTAGTGAGTTTTGGATCTCACCTTAGAGTGGTGAGATCTAGTATTTCAGAGAAAGATAGTTTTGTATTTTTTAACAGTAGCACTGGATTTATTGAATTAATTTGTTCCCACTGGTTGTCATGAAGGACTTTGGTCTATAAATAACAGAAATACGTAGGGATATTAATTCTATTAGCTTACTATAGCATTAAATATATCAGTTTCTTATTCATTGGTCATGATTCAAAAGTAACTATCAGGACTTTTAGAAAGTCACCTGATTGATGTTCCTACCTGACCTCTGCTTGGTGTTTCTTCCTAGTTTCCTGCCTACCTCCACCCCCTTCTTGCTTTCTCTCCTTCCCTCTTTCCTTCCTTCTCTCTTGTTTTTCTGCCTTCCCACCTTCAATCCTTCCTTCCCCCATACCTCTTCATTTTGCTTTGCTTTGCTTCATTTTCTTCTTTTTTTCACCTTTAGTCAGATTAGAATGAAGTGAGAAGAAATCTCCAGTAGTGATTTTTTGTGTTTGTAGATAATTTTCTTCAAGGAATAGTACAGAGTCTACACCTTGGAAGGTAAATCTGTTCTATACAGATCATGAGTGTGTGTCTCATTATACTCAGCTGAGAATATTGATGTCTCAGTTATGATAAAGCTTGCGATAAAACCAGATTACCCTTAAATTGGAGCTATTCTGTTAGGAAAATGTTTAAAAAGAATAGGTAGAGGCATAGTTTCATAGCATTTTCATCACAGTGTAATAAGAAAGAAAAATTATTTCCACACTCCAATTGGTTTAGAGTATTAGTTCTGTAATCCAATAATAATTTCATCTTCTGGCTCAAAATTGAATGGGCCAGACTTTTCAGTGGTACAAACTGATGTAGCTACTGTAAAGATATTATATTTTGTTCATTTAAGGTGTAAGAAACAGCTGAATAAAAACAAGCAATTAGGCAAAAGAAGTAAAAATAAACCAATATTTTAGGGACATTTGTTCATCTGCTTATATTTAGTCTCTGCCAGTGTAGATTACAAGGCATGCAACAACAAAGAAACTTAACATATTGCATTTATAGCCATATACTGATTATATTTCACAATCTGTTGAGTACATGTAAAAATATTTGGAAGCCATCCAAGCTCTTATAAAAATTGATATATCTCTCATTAGCATTTTGAAGATGTCAGCCATTTTTATATAAGGTAATTTGCCAAGGGAAAATAGTTGGTGTACTGCTCTATGTCAGAACAAAAATGATTAACATTGTGCCAGATGTGTGTCCTCATGAACTCCCATGAGGGACTGGAGAAGTAGACTTGGTGGTCAATTACTGAAATTGGAAGTGCTCTGTACATCAGATTTGTGTGCACCAACAGTAACGTTCACATAGGACTACCAGAAATAGTGCTTGTGCATGCTTGCGTGCAGAGCATTAACAAGCAGCTATATACACATCATTATCCATGTCTTTTGCTGAAAGTCATTTTTTCCAAAAGAAATTAACATGCTCTAGTGCTTCTACATAATAAACATACATTTTGCTAGAAGTCATAGAAAGCAGAAAAAATTATTGCTGATGTAGATGTTTATCCATTTTTGTTTATTAAAGGTCTAGGAGAGAGATAATTAACCTTAAAAGTAGTGTAGAAAAAAACCTGTGCGAGGAGTATGGAGTTATAAAAAGAAGTTTTTTATACAGATATATTTTAATTTTGGTTGTCCATCTTGGATTATACCACACTACGGTAAGATCAGCACATTTCTTATATATTTACTGTTATTCTTCTCTATATATATCCACTTCATTGATTTTGTCTGATGGATAATTACATTGAATATGAATTGGTGAGATTCAAATTGGTTCATAATTTGTGCAGGAGAAACTGAATTTCTCAGAAATGTCTGGTTTCAGACTCCTTTCCCTGAGGACTTTTTTCTTTGAGATGCGTACGAAAACTGTCCACTGATCCATAGACATGAGAGTGATATGGGCTATGTCACAGGCTAATGTTCTGCTAAGGATACTTCTAAACACTCGAAAATGAGCAGACAGGAGCCTATGTGCTTAGGACAGCCCCAAGATAGCAAGATACAAGACATGTGATGACATTACAACTGTGTCAAGTCTGAATGAGTAAGTGTGGCTGGGAGGAAAGATTAGTAAGTAGTTCAAATGCATTGACATGATAACTGAAGTTTCTCTGGTTTTAGTCACTTCAGAATGGTCAGAGGAATGAGCTCACTTTTTTTTAGATAGCATGTTTCTCCAAAATCACTTCATATGAGATAAGGATATGTCTACACAAGCTATTTTAAGTTCAGATTCAAGAGAAATTGCTTGCACTGTATAAAGCCTTCTCCATTATGAAATTCGTACTGAATTATACTAAAGGTGCAACACACACTGTCTGCTGGTTAGCCTGCTGTCCGTCCATCACCTCAACCCTCGAGATGTGACAGGACATGTGAGTAGCACCTACCACAGTTTCCAAACCAAGTGCTTGCTTGTCTGATATCTGTGCATCACACTTGTGAGTGATACATCTAAAATTAACTGTTGCCCTAATACCCACAGGAAAGGGTTGTATCTCTTGTAGCTGCAGTCCAAGTATGTACAGATTTGAATCAGCATGTTGAGCTACATGCTGAAGCACTTACAAAACTAAGCTGGTTTTGTGTTATTTTTTTTCTGTCTTTCAAAAAGCTATGCTGAATAAAGGAGTGGTTTTGACCCAGGATGATGCTGGATGAACAATTAATTACATGGCACAGCTCTATACTATGAACGTCTTTGATAGGGATGAGCTATAGCTATGGTTATAGGAGCAAAAACAATTCCTGCCATTCCTTTTTTTCTGCCCACCTCCTCCCCATCCCATCTCCCTTGATAATTTCTCTTTTGTCTGAACTGAGTGCCAAGTTTCAATTGCACTCAGACACTGTGAAGGCAAAGACATTGTGCCATCTGGGTTTGCTGGTTTTCTGAGAAAGAAACATTGATCTGTGTGCTATGTTGGTGCAGCACAGATTTTCATTCTAATTACCCAGACAACCTCCTATACACACAGAATAAGACAGGTGACAACAGAAATATCTGCATAACTTCACGTAAGATGGATAACCTCACTTTGGGCCTTTAGGATGTTTAGCAGTCGGCTGAGAGTAACTAGTCTGACCTATGTAGGATGAAAGAATAGGACTCATTTAGAATACAATAAAGTATCCAATAAACTCCATGTAAAAATCTTACACTGGGAGAGAAGTGCTAAAAATATGCAGAGAACATAACAATGTATTTTTGTAGCAGATTACAAGCAGAGGTAAATTGTATTGTGACAAAAAAACAAGTCAAAGAAAAGCAAAACAAATGTGAGGTGGTATTTTCTCCTTCTTTTATTTTTATTTCCGTAAGTGTTTTAATACTTTTGAAAGCAATGTAAAGTGAAATGTTCTATGTACCTCAGAGATCAACGGAGGCAGCAGCTTTTCAAACTTCTCCATCTTCCTGTATCCATATGCTTCATCTATTACATGAAAAACCATCTGTTAGCAAAAGACTACTTAATTTTCAGGCTGGTCCCTCCCTGGGGTCGTTTGGGTCCCAGTCTCTAAGAATCCTGTGGTTCTCTTTGACTCTCTGTACTTGAGTTCCCCTCCAGTAAAAAAACAAACAAACAAACAAAAAAAAAAAACAAAACCAAAAACAAGGTGAAAAGCCTGAAGTCTGAGTAAAGACCTTTCAGGCAGCCATCAAAACAATGTAGGAAATGTTCTCAGATACAGCAGTTTCGGCCATAGTCCCTTATGACTGAATAGAAGGATGTCCATAGGTGCCTGCTAATAGTAAAACACACACGTATGTCTCTCCAGTATTAAGCTGAGATATAAGCCTCTGGATATTTTAAAAAGGTAACAATGGAAAACATCTATAACCTCTGATGTAAGGTGATTAAAACTTAAGTCATTACATGAAAGAATATATAATTCAGGCGTATATCTGGGAACTTATTTTTAGACTCCCTATCATCTTCATTTCCTTTTTATTCCTGCTTTTGCTATGGCTGTTGCCGTTTTCAGCAATACTCAGTTTTAACTTTTTTATCTGATTTCTCAGTGTCAGTGAAATACAATTTAAACTGTGTAATTGGTATTATTGGCTTTGCACAGCGACAGTGAGACAATGTTTTAAAATAATAAACTTACACGTAAGTGATGAGGAGCAGAATTTGGAAGGAGTTGAGAATCTGGGGATACAACAGGGAAAAATATCTATCCAAATTCTGTCTTCAAAAGAATAAAAGGACTCTTTTAAATATTTATATATTTTTCAGAGGGTTTTACAAACATGTCTACCTGTTTATTACAAGTTAAGTCTTAAAAAATTTAAAGCTTAAGAATCACTTTGAATCATAGGATCAGTCGCTGAGATCAGCTACTTCGGAGCTGACCCAGCTCCGACAGATCGCGAGGCACAGGGGGGTTTTTTGGGAGATTCCTTCGACAGGAAAACCCTGAGAAAGTGGCATAACCCAAATCCCGCCACGAGCTCTCCCGCAAGAGGTTGACGTGGCGCGGGAGTATCCGGGGCAATGGTGACCACATCCCCCTCTCAGTCCTTAAATTCATATGGGGAGGGCAGAGAGCTAGCCGCCCACAGAGAGCAGGCAGCGCCTGGGTGCCACCTGCAACACGCTGCAGCAGCAGAGGAGGCAGCTCGTGTAGTGGGACGCTGAAGTTCTGCCGGGTCCAGAAGCCTCATAAGGCAGCTGTAGGAGCAGAGAGAGCAGGCAGGGTTTCTCTGAGAAGGAGGGAGGAACTAAAGACCAGGAAAAGCACGGACATCCTACCTGACTCTCCAATCAGAATGGTAGGCACTCGTCTCAGAGCTAAGGCTGCAGCTCTGGCTGAGGGGTCTGCACCATCTTCCCCTGCGATGGCTGATGCCTCCACGCAGACAGAGCTTCAGACAGCAGAGGCAACCGTACAGACCTTGGTATGTGGGAGGTGCCTAAACTACTC
>NW_010131584.1:322-615 GCF_000699245.1 Pterocles gutturalis | reverse complement strand
CCCCGCAGTGGCAGGGATGAATACTGAGAGGATCAGGAGAACACACCTGATCAACACCTGGCTCAGAGGCTGGTGCCAGAGGTGCAATTTTGGGTTTTTTTGATCATGGGGACACTTATGTGGCACCAGGCCTTCTAGCGACAGATGGAGCTCACCTGTCTCATAAGGGAATAAGGATTCTTGCTCGTAATCTGGCAGGGCTAATCGAGAGGGCTTTAAACTAGGTTCTAAGGGGGAAGGGGGAATTACCAGGCCATTACAGACAAACCTAGGGGTGGCATGCTGAGGGTAGA
>NW_010131584.1:0-288 GCF_000699245.1 Pterocles gutturalis | reverse complement strand
TTGACAGTTCAGCTCAAGTGCATCTACACTAATGCACACAGTATGAGCAACAAGCAAGAGGAGCTGGAGGCCATTGTGCAACAGAATGGCTATGACCTAGTGGCCATCACAGAAACATGGTGGGATGAGTCTCATCGCTGGAGTGCTGCAATGGACGGCTATAAGCTCTTCAGAAAGGATAGGCAAGGAAGGAGAGGAGGTGGGGTGGCTATGTTAGGGAGGGTTTTGATTGTAAAGAAATCAAAGATTGTGATGATATGTTTGAATGCTTATGGGCAAGAATGAGGG
>NW_010131583.1:0-399 GCF_000699245.1 Pterocles gutturalis | reverse complement strand
CTTGATAGTACTTCTGCTTTAGACATACACGACTTAATTTTGCCTTTCATCCTGAAAACAATTCATGTGCATACGCAGTGGTCCCTCAGGGGCGCAGAGCCACCGTCTGCCCACCAGCAGGGGGCTCTGGAGGAATCCTTGGCAGAAACAAAGGGTTTCCACAGCACCATTATCTCCTTTCTCCTTTCCTGAACACAGAGCAAAGCAATGCTGATTTTTGGCAACGGCATCACAGGAACAACAGCCCAAATTCCTACCCCCTCTCAACTAAACCATGTCCTGTAGTAGCATGCAAGCTGACATGCCATACGCCTTAAAATCATTGCTAATGCTCGCTCATTCATTTTGTGCGTGTCTATAAATGCACTATGGTGCTGAAAAACTGCAACGATTTTTGCT
>NW_010131582.1:0-18272 GCF_000699245.1 Pterocles gutturalis | reverse complement strand
GCCACCAGCGACAGCACGCAGACCGGCACCGCCACCGTCACCGCCAGCACCACCGGCCCCGTGCTGGGCCTGCCCGGAGACTCCGATGCTTTCAGGAGAGATGGGGGAGAGCGGGATGGAGGGAAAAAGATGGTCAGTGAGGGGCTGCAGGCAATGACACGTTCAGAGTCAACAAATGTAGCGACAGGACGAGGGGTATAGAATCATACAGGGGTGCAGCCTGGAGAAGAGAAGGCTCCGGGGAGACCTTAGAGCAGCTTCCCGTGCTGAAAGGGGGCTGCAGGAGAGATGGGGAGGGACTCTTCATCAGGGGGTGATGGGACGGTTTGAAGCTGAAAGAGGGGAGATGGAGATGAGATGTGAGGAAGAAATGTTTCACTGTGTGGGGGGTGAGGCAGTGGCCCAGGGTGCCCAGAGAAGCTGTGGATGCCCCATCCCTGGAGGGGTTCAAGGCCAGGCTGGATGAGGGTCTGCCCATGGCAGGGGGTGGAACTGGATGCTCTTTATGGTCCCTCCCAACCCAAACCATTCCATGATTCTGTGATTTCCCAGAGTCATCCCGACCGAGACTGCCGACAGCGAGACAGACCATATCTCTACAGGCTGTGGAGGTTTCCCCACCACCACCTTTTTTGCAGGTCCCCTAGGCTCAGGTCGGCACCATGACCACCACTGAGGAGCACCATCTCGGGCAGATCACCCCAGAGCATCTCCTCAAGGGAGCACGGAGGAGTCAGCACAGCGGGAGGCATGGCGCCGTACAGGCCACCGCCACGTCCCAGCCGCAGCCCAGGATCACTCCTCAGCCACGTCACCTCCCCACAGCCCACTGTCCTTCTGTATCTCCACTCATCTGCCCTTAACCCCACGCACTTCCCACAGCACACCACATCCTGGCTGCCAGCATCTCCAGCTCGTCCCACCCCACCTCTCGGTGCCGCTCGCGACAGCAAACACCTGGAGAACATCTCCTTGCAATTGCAGCTCTGAAAACGCAGCAGGGAACCTACAGAGGATGCAGCTTCAATCTGTTCATGTTGTATACATTTCTCAGCACTCTCTCCCTGCTGAAAACAAATCCTTGGGAAAAACGGTTTCCCAACACTTCACGCATACGGGAACACAGAGTTCGGGTAAATGAGGCATTAAAGGGATTTCTTGGACAGAACAGTTTTGGAACTTGTGTTCATGGAGATGGATTTCACAAGGGTCAAGAAATGGGACTGTCCTGGATCATTTTCCATTTTAAAACTCTAGGACTAGAAAAGATAACAAGAAGCTAGAGGAGTACATTATTAAGGTGTTTAAACTTGCACACACACACAAATCCCTTAGTACCCCCAAAACTGTAAATAAGCTAAAAAAAAAAAAAACACACTCACAAAGCAAAACAATCAACCAACACCCCCTCCTCAAAATGAAACAAACCAGAAAGTTGACCCAAAAACCCCTCAACACACAGAACCACAGGTACCAAACAGTGGATCTGCAGGCTGCAGAAGATGTAAGAACCATGAACTCCACACCATGCCAAGTCATCCCATAGCCTTCCTGGGAAACACAAAAACCCCTCTCTCCTTTTAGGAAAATGCTGAGCAACACGTACATTCTAATCATAATTTTGGGAGCAACTGAGAGTCCAGGTCACCTCAACGACCTGCTGCTCAGAAGCAGCAGCCGACGGCTCTCAGCACGGACTGTTCCTTTCCTCCAGTTAATGTCACAACAGAGGTGCTGCTTCCCCGAAGGACCTCGTCCAGCCACGCACACTGTCATGCAGAAGCGCCAGGAGCAAAGTCAGCTGTGAAAGTTAACTTGTTCCTCTTTTTTCCCTTCCTTACATTTTAGCACCATGCGCTATGAATAAGTGAGAAAAGAAAACGAGCAGAGTGTTAAGGACAGAACATCCCACATCTATTCACAGTGCACAGTTCAAACCCTTCTGAAAAGATGGTTAGTTATGTCTTGCCCAGGGGCTTCTCCTTTTATAGGCTCAACAGGACACTCCAGGGTTATCTGGTAGATTTGTAAGAGAATTTCCAAGCAGGATTCCTCCTTGCACCCCCGCTGCTTGTTAACCAATATACCAGGATTTCCTAAGCTGTAATTCTGTTTCCCCACGGCAGATGTTTCCCCTTGGGGTGGGTTAATAGCACGTCCAGTGCATCACCCAAATCCACGTCCTCACCCGCAGCTTCACCCCAATCCACGTCCTCACCCGCAGCGCCCAGCAGCTTCATTATCCACCAGCAGTTGCTGTTAGAGACAAACACGCACAAGACTCTCCCCATAGAACGCCAGTTCTTTCCATGAACTGCTGAAAAACAATGCAACACAAAATGAACAAAATATAAACCTTTATTGTTTTTCAGCCAGTGCGAACAGTATCAAAAGGAAAATGTTCCTGAAGCTTTGAACAGCAGCAGCCGAGCCAGTGGGAAGAGAGCCTCCAACAGGCATCTCCGCAGGCTGGCACCCGCGCTCGGTGCCCGGGACCAGAGCAGCAGCTTTCCCACTGCACGCAGAGTGCCGAGCAGTGCCGCTGGACTGCATTTGCTCCTTGCAGCAAGGGATGCTGTCCTTTGCTGGAGGATCATGTCGCTTCACCACCGCACGGTCGGCTGCCGGGTCGCAGCAGCCCCTTCTCGCAGCGCACGTTCACTGCTGCCCTGCATCCCCCTCCCCACGCCCCCAGCTCCTTCCTTCTCTTCCCTCGTTTTCTGCAGCTCCCTCCATTCCAGAGCACCAGTCTTTCCAGAAGCAAACTTCTTAAAACCTCCACTTTTGTTTTTTTCATTACTTTCAAGCCTGTCTCCTGGCAGTCTGGATGTCACAGGTGGCACACCTGTACAGGCGAAGAAGAGAAGAGTTACTGCTGGCTTTCCCTTTATCTTAAAATTACACACATTTATGAACATAAATAAAACTTTCCAGGACCTCCTGAAGCTGGGAAGCTGCTCTACAGATACTTCAACAGGGAGAAAAGCCAGGTTTGCCAAGGGCACGATACGCTAATTGCTCAGCTTTTCCCAGCAGTTCGTGAGCCCACTGCCCATGGCATTGCTGCAGTAAGGCGGCACGCTCCGATCGGAGGCACTGCCCGGGCCATGACTGCAGACCAGCAGCTCGCACACTAACCAGGTGATGACAACGGGCACAAAGCGCTGAGCAAGGAGCAAGGCAAGGGGAGAGACATTTCCACAAGCACTCTTTGCATTGCAGGATACGCTCCCGACTCACACAATGAACCTAAAAACACACCCATTGTTGAAGGGTTTTTAACGCTAAAGCCACGCTACGGCACCGGCTCCATCCACACTGCCTTCTCACATGTTCTGCAAGTCCAGGTTTGGTTCATGGATTTGCTACAGAATTCAGTGAGACAACAACACAGTCTGGGCTTCTGGGACACGGCAATGTCTAACTTGCTGTTTGTACATCGTAAACTGCTGAAACAGGTTTTACAGCAGAATTTTAAGGGGCTCATAAAAAATGATCAGTACATCTTTTAAATAAAACATTTTTATGAGACAAAACATCTTGAATTTTAACAGCAAAGTGACCTGATACATTTCTACTGAAAATTTATTTGAGCACAATTTGTATCATTAAAGAACTGCAGCGTGGGCTGTGTGAGACAGATGCATCAGAACTCAATTTTAGAGCCATTTCCCTCCCATGCGTCACGCTGGGATCCAGGCAGGCAGCGGGACAGGCAGGAGGCAGCGGCAGGTCTGGCAGGGACACGGAGAGCGCAGCACAGAGTGGGACAAACCCCCGGCTGGCGCAGGACGACAAGGAGGGGACAGGGACAGACACCCACGGCCATGCTGGGGATGCAGCGAGACATCAGCGCAAAGCAGAAGCAAAATGCAAAGACTCCTGCACATCCACTCGGGGGGTGACACCAGGAACACAAACACACGCCAGCTTTATGACAGCTGTTCAGAATAAAACCAAGCTCGGGGATGCTTACAGGTCTCCTCTGGATGCTGCTGGGTTGACAGAGCCCAGGTGTGCAGGGCGAGTTAGCAGGAGACTGGAAGCTGAGCTGTCCGGACCAGTTTGCTTGGGTTTCCTCTGAGTTCCTGGGAAATGAAGAGATCCTGGCTGTCTGGAGAAGTTCCTTGGAAGGAGTCAACTGGAAACCTCCTTGGACATCTACCGGCTGGACCAAAGACAAAGTGCGGATCGAACCTGGTGGCAGCTGCTCAGACGCTTCCAGTTCTTCATGCAGCAGATGCAGGAGACCCGAGCAGCACCAGCCCTGCAATTGCTGCCTCACAGATGGTTGCAGGCACACTCTGTGAGGATCCCGCGCAGCACGGTGCCCTGCAGCCAGGACCGCAGCCGTGCCCGCTGTTGGGCTTGCTCCCTGTCAGCCCTGGGGACCCCCGGGCCCCCCACAGCACAGACCACACACGGGAGGACAAACGGCACAAGTGCAAAATACACGACACACAGGGTACAGACAGTAATCAAAGGCTGCATCACCTGGAAATGCTTACAGCAGTTGTGCAACGTTGAACTCCTTGGGAAATACGAAAATCCCTCATGACTGCCTCAACCCATCACCGTTAATCACAACATTTTGCAATCTGGTTTCAAATGTGCTATTCAGTGACTTACTCATCGAGAACAGAAGTGGAAGACATGTTGCCATATATGAAACAAAAATAGCAGGTCTGGCAATACTGAACAATTTCACAACGTATACAGTTATGAGCCCGAGCTGGGTAAACAAAAGGGTATTTTTAGGCAGAAAAAAATGGAAGAATTTTTTTTTTTCCCCACTCCAATAGAGAAGACATTCTCACACACAATGGTTTCCTTGCCTTTGACATATAATGGGCACTGCAAGACTTCTAAAAGCCCTGAACTACAGGTGTTTGAGTTGCTGAAGGAGAGGGAGGGCACAGCCTGTGCATCTGCCCCTCGGGGCGATGAGGTCCATCAACAGCCCGAGAGATCGCCCTTAGGGTTTATAGTCAAACACTGGGGTTTATCCACAAAGTTATTGGCTGAAGGCCGTTTTTTTCTCATTTTCTGCATTACTATCTACCTTATAAAACCTTCAGTACAGTAGTGTCTGACTCTGTAACACTAACCCACCAAAATACAAGAATCTTGCCTAACAATTAGGCTAATTAGTACCATTTATCTCTCTTGGCAATACAAACACACTCAAGGGATTTCTGTCAGGGGTTCTATCCTATTTCCCTTTCTTTCGTCCCTGCGTGTGCCACTGCAGGCGACACAAGGGCTGTTTGTGCCTTTGTACAGTCTGTGCAAGAGGAATAAAGAAGAGAGCTGGAAATTACTTATTATACAGTCCGTTAATCCCCCCATTAGCTTAATCCTGCTCCACAAAGCCTCCCTCTCCCTGACGTGTGCCATGATGCAGACACAGAGCAGAAGTGGGATGCTTCCTATCTCAAGCTCTGGAGATGCTGCTGTGCCCAGCACCCAGAACAGTGCAGAGGGGAGGTGTTCTCGCTGTGTGCAGCCTTTCCCTGGAATCACAGAGGCACCTTTGAAGAAAAATCCTCACACCTTTAGAATTAAAACTTTTACAGGTAATTCTTTGCCGTGCTGAAGTTTCCCACCAGCTCAGGGTGTGTGGCCGTACTCACTGAACACATCCCCACGGTTTTTTGCAGAGGTTGAGATTTTCTTTAGCTGGTCCCTGAAAGCAGCCTAGTCAGAAAGTCCAGAATCCTGTGACGGATTTGCAAACCCACCTGCACCAATCCAGCCCCAATTCCCAGTATTGTAACGATGGAGAACTAACACCCAGCATCAGCAGCTATTCTGAGATCAAGATGTTCCAACGAGTCGCAGCACAAACTTTTCCCCACACACCTTCAGACAGCCCGCCAGGGCAGACCAAGACCCCAGCAACCAGATAAAGTCAGTGGGACTTTCTGAGCATCTGGTTTCTCCAAGAAATCTAGATCTTATTAGCAACTCCCCAGAACAGGCTGCTGCACACCGGGGTGCACAGAGGCAATTTCCCCCATGGAGAGCGATTCACAGGCTCCTTCGAGGAAGTGAGACATCCTGCTGGCAGGGGACAGTCACCTCGAGTCACCTGCTGGGGCGGGAAGTGTCCCAGGAAAAACAGGAGAAACCTGGAAATAAATTCAGGGTAACGCAGAAAAACTCAAATTACTGCAAACTAATCCTGCGCCTTGAAACTCAGCACCTGCTAATGCAAAATCCCTGCCAACAAGGAGTACAGAAAAAGCAGATATCCAGGTTGAATCTGTCCTTAAAAATGTGTATTTTCACACATTGTAAAAAACCCACAACAACTGAAAAGCAGAGCAGCCTGGAGGCACAGCAAGGAGAGCTGGGGGCTGGCCGAGGCGCGCAATGCCATCTACAGTTGTGCTACGGAAATTCACGCACGGGCCATCCAAACAAACATTGCTTTCTGCCCTCAGAGACCTCACCCTGCAAGCCATTTGATTGCTTTCCAGTCACTCTTCATCCATTTACAACATAATCCCTTGGCAATGAACACGCCGTGGAGCCGAGGCGCCGGCGTGATGCTGAGGGACAGGCTGGGGTCTGGCCGGCACAGCCCGGGAACGGTGACACCGAGGGAGGGGCTGGGGTCTGGCCGGCACAGCCCGGGAACGGTGACACCGAGGGACAGGCTGGGGTCTGGCCGGCACAGCCCAGGAACTGGGGGACGAGCTTTCCTACAACATGAACTCTGTGAGGAAGAGCTGTCAGAAAAGACCAGCAAACAAATATCATTGGCACTGTCAAATATTTGACTAACGTGAATTGCCCCAAATGTTTGGAGCAAAGGGCTCAGGCTAAAAGTTAAGTCATTTTCTGTGGTACTGAAATACGAAACAAGAGGTTTTGCAACTCCCAGTTCAACCCCTGGGACAACAGACCACCGCTCCTCTATAAAGAGCACTTTTCTCCCAAGATTCCAGCGTCCCAACTTTAAAAAAAGCAGCGTAGTATTTTATTTCTACATTTCTAGAGCATGACCACTATTAGTATCTCCCTTCTGTTGTCAAATGGAAGAAAAATACCTGAATAATCCTTATTCCCGCCCCATGCCACGGGTGGGGTTGGGTGCTGGGTACAGCCCCCCAGCTGCCAGGCTCCTACCCAGGCTGGCTCCTCCGGAGGGGCTGGTGGGATCCAACCTTCCACCGGCAGCATCCAGCATCTGCCTGTCCGCACCGGGAGGTGACGGTCCCCACGACTGCCACAGCAGCTCCCCCACCGTCTGCCCTCCTGTTCCCTGTATGACAAGCAAATGCTCCCAGTAACAGCCTTTTGAATTAAGTACAACATGACAGCAGCTAAGTGCAAGTCAGAACTGTAAATTCTGTATTAATTCACCTCTTGCTTACCTGTAACATCTCTCCCTAGTGTAAGTATATAGAAAGGTATCAACTGATAAAGCTTTTATCAAAAAAACCTGGATTAAACACAGATGTTGGAAAGAATTAAACTTAAAAACAGTACAAATATTTATTTTTAAAAAGCACTGAATTAAGTTCATTACACAACTCTGAGCCTGGCAGACGGGAGCACCGCACCAGCTGTGTAATACACTGAGCTCCTGGAAGCGCCAATCTCCTTCCTCCCGCTGGGCGAGAATCAATGATACTGATCTGACACCACGAAAAGCTGCCTCTCAAGCTGCTAAAACGAACTGCAGAGCCCTGAAGTTCAGTTCAGACTAACAAGATTGCTGGAACGCCATCGGCCAGAGCCCCCCAGCAGTGACCGTGTCCTTCACCCCTCGCGCCCCCGCAGAAGACCCTACGTGCCGTACGACCCGTTCCAATGGCGAGGACACGTCTGCTGTCCCGAGCACCCCGCAGCCCCTGCCCTCGGGCCCACCAGCGCACCCACGGCAGCTGCAGCGATTGCCCAGCAACCCCAAGCACAGCGGTGGCACCCGGTAACACAGACCAGCCCAGGACACGGAGTGGAGCAGCTCCTTGTGCGCCAGGGCTGGCCCATCACGGGTCAAACCACACCACCAACCCAGATACTGGTCTGCCTGAAAACACGGGATGCAATGATACGACTCACAGCGAGCATCTACAGCTAACTGCTGCCTTTACTCTCTCTGGTCCGAATTCTTACCCAAGCCACCTGAGCCAGGTCTTTCAAATAGTGTGTTTGTTGGTCCAGTGCAAGATCTCTGTTATTTCCTTGGGAAGCACCAGTCAACAGCACTCAGCTCCTCAACATTGTTGATTTAAGCCCCACAGAAAGTCCCCAGTACATCAGACACCATCTCCACAACATCTAGGCTGAGGCCGATTCAAATCACAAACTCCCTCAAGACATTCCAGCCCATAAAATCCGTGAGGTTACAAGTCTGTTTCCTCCAGACACTGCATTCCATCTTCTCAGTCAATGCCTCGTGGGATATCAAATACCTTTAGGAGATGTAAGAAATTCACTTTTCCCCAAATAGAGTTGTGGCTTAGCTTCTCCTGGCTGAAACAAGTTGGGAGAACGATAGCTCCTGTTCTACAGACAGCGTTTAACGTCCCTGTTAGCGGGCTCTTCAGCTGTCACACAAGCCTTGGAACCCCGTCTCGCGCCCCAGAGGGACTTACCGATGGGCAGGCGGAGGGTGATGTTGTTGCAGAAGTCGGTGTAGCAGCACTCGGTCTTGGTGATGTTCTTGGAGCTGTGGCAGAAGACCTGGGCGTTGAGCTCCGGGAGGGAGACGCAGGACTTGACCACCTCCTCACGGCCGTTGGTCAGCATGACGGAGGCCCAGCAGGCCCCCTCCGTCTGGCAGGTGAAGTTGGTGTGCTCACACAGCTGGCACACGCACTGCAGCCCTGCAAAAGATGTGGCCAGCACACGTTAGAAGGTCCCCGGCAGACAGACCCCCAACGGACACCACCACTTGCCCGTCCAAGGCAGGAAGAAGCTGGTCCTGGGAAGCTCCCAAGAGCACAGGTCCCCAACGCCCACCAAGGACAAGTGTTCAAACCAGGGGGTCCCCAGTCACAGGACAGTGCACAGCATCTGCCATGCGTAGGGAAGATGGCTGACCACCCCAAGAAGAAGTTTTGGTGAAAGCTGCCCTTGCCTAGAATGGGAGATGGAGGTTCAGGTCTTTGGGTTTATGTTCTCAGCTCCCATGGACTCAAGAAAACACCTGGGACAACGCTCAGGGCAAACTCGTGGGCACATGCTCCATTTCCAGATGTGTATTGAGACACAGCTGCCTTCATCCGAGCAACCTGGGCTCGTGGGAGGTGTCCCTGCCCATGGCGGGGGGTGGGTCTGGATGGGCTTTAAGGTCCCTTCCACCCAAACCATCCCATGATTCTAAGATTACATACAGAATTTAAATAACACCAACAGCCGCTGTTTAGGATCAGCTGTGTGGACTTTCCAAAACGTGGCCAACCCTCCCCACACCGGCAATACGCCTTCCAGAGCCAGCTGGGGTAAAGCAACGGGTCTGAGGAACCACCGAAGTGCAAAGTCCAGCAGGCACCATCCCACACCCCACAGACAGGCATGGGCAGCACCTATGGACCCTTCCTCCCCATCTTCTGCAATGATGCACCTTGTCAGGCACACAAACAGCTGCCCAGCTCCTTTCAGTGCAAAAGTCAGATGACTTCTAAGTTTGCATATTTTTAATAATATCTTCATGTTTCATCAAATCAAAAAGAAACACATTTAATAACTCCTCCATTTTTCAGGATTTATTGGCTCTTCCTTGGAAGATGAGGAGCAATCAAAGCCACATCATGTCAGTCAAATGCCAGATGCCAACAACTAAGTTTTTTGCCTTCCTTATTTTCTTCACGTGTTTCAGAACAATTTTTGCCTGCATCATGCCAAGTTTGGGAGCCCGCAGTAGCAGCGATACAATAACCAAGACATCTTAACCTGGGGCTGAAAGCAATTTCTACAGGAAACACTTCCTTAACAGCAATTCAAATGATTTTTTCTGTAAAAACCCCTCATTCTAGAGTACAGAGACTTGATCTCTTCAACTGTTGACTTGAGCAGTTCTTATCACACCAGAGGGTACCCAGATTGCGCTCTGCACACCTTCCCGGGTCAGTTATAGCTCTGCAAGATTGAACACCACTCTACTTACAGGAGCTAGGGCATTTAAAAAAAAAAGGTAAAAAAAAGATAATAGACATAATAGACATCTAGAAAGTAAAATCCTGAGATGACCAGGATGGTCACCATGAACAGAAGAGCCTTCTTCTGATCACTGCCTAGCCCCAACAAGCCAGCGCACCCCAAGAGCCGCCACGTGTCTCTCCCTGTCACCTACCCCGACCAAACCAGGACCCAGACCAGCCTCTGCCGTCCCCCAGGCTGACACCCAGCAAGAGGCTTATTTCCACGAGAGCACCCAGCTCTCAGTGTGACTCATCGTGTCCCCAGCGGAAGGCGCAATGGCCGGTGGCCGCAGCAGGGACTCATCCCGGAGGAGCGAAGAGGACCCAACAGACGTCAGCGCAAACCTGATTGCTGTCTCTATGACACTTTGTTTTCTTTGCAACGATCTTCATCCTGTGCCACCCTTCTGAAATAACAGCTTGGTGTGTTTATCTTCAGCTCGGGACCACAACAAACTCCCCTGGCACCATATGTCCGTGTTTATCCTGGATGCGGGGCACGCCGGGAACCACAGCGCTGCCTGTCTGCGCCGGCTCTCCCCCGGAACGGGGAGCGAGGACAATCTATCACCAGCCACACCACAGGTGAATCGCTTCCTTAAAGACGTTACCGTGCTCCTGGAAGAGGTGTCAGCAGCAAGGCTCATCAGATCCGAATAAACGAGGTCCAGCAGAAGAAAAACAGACACGTCATCGCCAATACTGCGAAATGAAAGCGTTACTGGAGGAAATGAATGTCACACTGCCGCAATTGTCTTCAGGGTTCCAGACATGGCATTGTGCTGTTTTTCTCCCCTTTCCCATGCTCTAAAAATAACACGGGAAATGGTCCGTGCCACGTCATCCACAGCAGATCACTGGCAGTTTTACCCCCATTCTGGTACCTTGCAGGTTGTGTGAGAGGAGCTGATCCCAACCGTCACTGCAAGTCCTGAACAGCCCCCAGGGTATTCCCCTGAGCACCATGAACACGGGGTGAGGTGAGGACGGCCGCAGGGCTCGGTAACCGCACTGTGAGCAAGCTCAGGGACTTCTCTGCAGAACGAAAGGGGTCTGGCCGCACCCCGCCCCCACCGGGGACGAGAGCGGCTGGAAGCCGCTGGCACCGCGCCGGTCACCTCGCTGGCAGGGGACGCACGGGGTGCCACCACCTGCAGATCGACATCTTCTACTGCTGTATTCAGCGAGCGTTTCCCTTTGCTGGATGGCTTTTCTTCTCCATACATCACTGACGGAAACATTCTCATCCCATTTGTCTGTTAGGTCTGAACACGTTGGTGGAAAGTGACTTGTCCCCTCTGCCACCGGGAGGTCACAGACCCACGGAGGCCAGCCCTGGGCCCCCCAGAGCTCTTTCTGCAAGAAGCCATTATGCAAAGAACAAAAATGCAAAACGTTGGGGTGAAAATTCCCAACGCAACCCAACCACAGCATTGCTGCTTCTGCAAGAAAAGCATTCGGCACCCAGACGACAAAGGAGGAACTCAACACTTGCAGAGAATTTTCATGCCCACTGGGGACAACAGAAAGTCCTGGAGACAATGACAGCTCGACAAGCATTCGCTCTGCTCCCTCGGAAACACTGAGCTCGCAGAAGTCACGCGAGACCGGAGCACTACCTTCAGTTTGGGGGAGGGGGAAGAGCACAAAAAGAAGAAACTCGTGCACACCCAAAACATTACATCCTAAAAAACTTGTTAACATAGGTTTGTCCTGCCACACTTGGACTGTCGCCTTTTCCAATTGTCCCCACGCAGCCTTCCCCAGGGGCACACAGCCCCTGGCCTCTGCTCCGCTGCCCAGCTCCTCCCAGTGGCTGGTTGGCACGAAGGAAGAGGAATTTGCAGATACTGACTGGAATTCTGCAAGTCCCTGCATGCAGCAAGAAATGCTTATTCCCCGACAGGGCAGGCACCGCACCTCTCCAGCGCTACGTCCAGGGACGGTCCTGGTGTCGTCACCAGTGACACACCGTCATAGGGGGAACGTCAGGACTCCCACCAGCACCATGGAATAAGGCGATGGTGAAGGAGTTAAAGGGAGAAGGATCAGAGGCAGGAGGAAAATGTGCTCCCAAAGTTTCAAACCAAGGCACTATTTAATCCAGTAACCAACACGACTCCGGTATTTACTCAAGCACAACAACATTTCCCCTGAAACCTTCCGTTCCCTGCTTGAGAAATTAGGAGAAAGTGAACAACTGGAACACACCATGGCCCCAGAGCCCATCCAAACTGTAACCAATGGTTACATGTTCTCCGAGCACATCGCTCTCCAGCAGCCACTAACAAACCTGCCCTCAGCCCCCCAAAGCGCCGCACCCCGCAGAGGCTGCGCCCCATCAGGACCGCGAGCACGGGGTCCTGCCGTGCCCGGCTGCAGCCCAGAGCAGAGAGGAGGGGATGCACCGCAGGCTGCCTTGGGCAGGGACAGTGGTGACAAGGACGCGGTGCATGACGGAGGTGTGTGGTCCCTCCCAGGTCCCAAGAGCAGCGTGGCACTTGTCACGGCCCAGGTGGGGAACGGGAGGAGCTCACAGCAGCCGAGGGGCTGGGAAGTCAATGCAAGGAAAGCAGCTTTCAGACACAGAGAGCACAGGGAAGACGCGTGCCCTGCTTTCAGAAGTAGACAGAAGTAGTTTTTTTTCCACTGCTGTTGCAATAGGAGCTGAGGCTCCACACCAGTGTCTTGGGTGAGACCTGCTACAAGCCAAGGACAGAATGGTTTGCTCCATGGAGCAGAAAATAACCTGCACGACTTACAATAAAAGCATCATTTTTTTCTTTCTACTTTTCAACGCAACCACAATAAAACGCACAGTACAGGCAAACACGCTGCGCCATTAACTGATGCAGCAGGAGGAACACAGCCAGCATCCCCTTCGCAACAACTCCACAACAGGCGGGTTTTATACTTGCATCAGTTTCTCCTCAAGTGTCAGCTTCAAAGACATGACTCACCGGATAACTAAGGAACAAGAACGATGCTCCATGCGAACACCAGGCACAAGAGCATGAGTTCAGACACCAGCTTAATGAAAGCAGCTAACAATTAAAACGAGTAGGTGAGCACAGGGCAACCTCAGAAGTTGGATGGAAAGAACTGAGGGTGTAATTGGCACAAGCTGACTAATGCTGTGGGACTAAACGAATGAACCAACAACTGCAGGAGGAAAAAAGCCCAGACTTGCCAACTCTCCAGCCACACCATGTTCTACGTTTCAGCACAGCCTTTTACCATCCAGATTAGCAAGGCATTAATCTTCTGTTCGGTCAACCCAGCGCAGTGGTTAGCAACTTCTCCTTGCGACTAGAGGGCAGTAGGGCATTTCGAATTTGAATTGCAAAGCCAACACCTAGGTGTCCTTGCAGCAATTAACTGTCCTTCATCTCGACGGGAAGGCAGGCTGAGCACCCAGAACGTTCCGTTCTCCATCATTCTGTGCTGCGCACTTCTAGATACATTTCCCGTTTATTCCCAAATTCAGAGATCTGGGGTCCCATGTCACTTGGGTCCCCACCTCTGGGACGGACTCCAGCGCCAGGACGCAGTCGTGCCAAAGAAACGTCGCTGGATACTCAGGATCCCTCTTCAAGAAAAGCTCAGCAACCGTGACAAACACCAGCAGGCAGAAACCGGGGCCAGGCAATTACATTCATATGAACCGAGCACAAACATAAACCCCTGCAATTATTTTTGCCCATCAAGGGACACCTGCTAATTTCTCATTAGCTTCAAACAGGCAGGGTAACCGTTGAAAAGTTATCCTTTATGAGATGTAAGCTATGTGGCGAGAATGCCGTGCAATACAGGATATACACATAAAGCTGGGGAGGAATCTGCTGGTCTCGGTCTATAGGGCACTGAAGGAGGACCCAGCAGAGGGTACAAACTCCGTGGGGAGGCGGCTGCGATAACACAGCGCTGACAGCAGTGACTGCCTCCACGTCTGAATGGCTTCATGGCAAAAGGATCCCTGGTGCTGCAAGCGGAACATTGTCAGCACCTGAGGCAGTCTGGGGAGGTATTTCACACCCAGGAAACCCCACGGGCTGTCTTCTCTCTTGCCACGCGGTTCCCCTGGCTGAACGCAGCCTTCTTCACAAGTAGGTACGACTGGAGAATGAAATTTGAAGATGAAAATCTGAATGGCTTAGACTTACTGTATTAAGAACGAAAAGTATTTCAAAAGAACACTTGGAAGCCAAAACCATCCCTTTACTAAACTGTTGCTGACTTTGCCTGGTTGTGTGTCAGACTGGAAACGCGCACTGCTGGGGAAGCAGGAGGGATGCGAGTTCTGCAAACGCTGCTCTCGGTACTCAGAATCAGCTTCCCAACAGAAACGGAATCAAGAAAACATTGGCCTTCTGATGTACATCATTTATTTGTGCCACTGCTGAACTTAAACCAAGACCGGAGAGATAAAATGGTCCCTGCCAACTGAACTACTCTCTTCTGTAAGAGAATAATACATAATAAATTATATAAGAAATTTTATAATAAACTCGCAAAGGCCGTTTATTCTGGAAATCAGCATTTCTGAGGCGACCATGGCAGGGAAATGCAGCCACCCCCGAACAAAGGCTGGCAGGGCAGCCCCACAGCCAGGGTGACACCCATCACCCAGGTGATGGAAGAACCCTCGCACCGTGGGGGACACCGGGATGGCAGCATCACTGGCAGCACCCAGGACAGGACATGAGCTACAGCAACAAAACCTGCCAACCTCCGTCAGAGCGGTTACACGCGCACGGATTCATCTGCCCAGGGACAAGGTTGCTGGGGGAAGGGACCCTCCCCCCTAAGAGGTATTCAGAGCAGCAAGATTCAGGCACCCAGCTGGGGCCTCAGGACTTTGCTCTCTGTGCGATAGCCAGAGACAACCCAGGACAGCTCAGAGCCCAGCAGCACTGGAGGCAAAGAGGGAAACTACGGTTTTGAACTGGGACGGAGTTTTTAGCAGAGCATCCCCTCCCCATCATCTGCTCGCTGCTCAACACTGTCATGTCGCAGTTCCGTTCGTTACTGGGTATCAGGACCTCTGCAGCCAGGCAGAAGCTGCATTTCCAGCCGACAAGAATCAGCACGGAACAAAGCCCCGAGGCTCCGTCCCAGCGCCTGACGGGGGAAGAACACGGTGACAGACGACAGCTCCGAGGGGCTGCAGCACAGCCGGGACCCCTTTCTCTAGGGAGTTCTGCTGAAAGCTCCGACATCTCAACGCCGTGACCCAGAGCTCAAGACAGACCTCGGCAACACTCCAACACAAATCCGGGCACACCGACAGGCAGGTCCGACAGCTCGCTCCCGTCCCGAGAGAGGGGGACAGACGGCTGTGTCACCGCACAGCGACAGACCGCGCTCCTTCCAGCCACACTCTCCAAAAAATACCCTGGCCAGATTAAAGCCCAGAATAACCATTTGCAAGCAACCGGCAAGGATCTAGAGCCTACTCCAGAAAAGCAGAATTAAATTACACCCACTCACCCCACGCATGGTCTTTTATCTGTGCGCATTATTGGCAGACCCCCTCGCAGCTCACAGAATCAGGCCATCAAGTCCTTATAGTTCTCATCCACAGCATTTTTATTATTAAATCTTTTTACTAAAAGCCACGAAAACAGAGCTTCAGTGACCCAGAGAAACGAGAAGATCGTGTCATCGTGGTAATTCGTTACATAGCAGTGAATCAAATTGTCTAGAGAAGCACAACCGCTCTGCTACCACGGTAGCTCTTCACAAGGACACGCTGTTTTCCATGCCTGGCCACACGCAGGTTTTCAATATTACCAGTTAACAAGGACTAAGCAAACCACATTACTAAGCTGGAGCAAAGATGCTTTTTGCAGATGCGGCTCTCCAGCCTGGCAGTGACACACGCGTACAGGGACGAGCAGGGGCTGGTTCACAGCTTTGTGTGCGGCAACAGCCACCGCCGTGCGTGGTACCTACCTCGGACTCCTATTCCGAGTTCACATTCTCCAGGAAACATTTTTTGTGCCAAGAACTCAGACTTCAGACGCACGGGGCATTTTCAGCGACTGTTCATAACTCAGTACGAGCATATTATACAGTATGGAAAAGACAAGACAAAGCTGTTTGAATGCAGCCCTACTCATGCAGCAGGAGAACAGTTTTATGCTCTTTTCATGCCGTTATCCTCACGCAGCAGTTTGCAACAACAATCTATTTTGCTTCTAATTTTTAAACAGAAAGTTTGCATTACACCTGGCCGTAGGCAGCAGTTGCTCGTGCGTGTCCCCACTCTGCTTTTGGCCACACAGACCCACAGCACGGTCACGGTGAGGATCCACACTGTGCCTACAGGCACCTGTGCCACGCCGCAGGGACAGCTGGTGGCTTTGTGGGTTGCTTTTTGAATGATTAAAATGCATTTAAGTGGGAAACAAACTCTCACAACCTTAAGAAAGCCTTTATATGTATTCCAAGAAGTATAAATCACAATGTGGTGGCAAGCGCCACGAGAGGCACACGTGCCCCCACCACGTACAGCAGCACACCTCCTTGCTGCAGTCCCCCCCAGCCCTGTTCATTCAGAAACCCCACAGCACGCCGAGCATCTCTGCTGCCCTGAAATGCTGCTGTGAAGAGCCTGGAGAGTCTGCAAAGCATCCGACACCACACGGATGTAGAGGCGGCAGGGGCTGGCGGGGAGGAGTTCTGAGCAGCTCACACGAGGTGAGCTGACAGGGAACAGCGGGACCCTTCACCACGTCCACAGCAAAATACTTTTCCTCTGAACCTCCAAATATCCCTGAATACTGAGGCACAACGAAGGCTCCTCAGGAGACCTCCAGCGTAGCATCTCCAAACCTGCATGAGTGAGAACGGGGGGGTAAAAAGTTTATCAGAGTGGGCTTAGTCGTGCATCTCCATCAGACAAGTGTGTGGTGGAGCCCGAGCCGACGCAGAGGGGACGGGGAGCCCGAGCCGATGCAGATCAAGCAGCTGCCCAGCTAACACCTGACAGGCAGCAGCGACTGCTGCTCCAGACCCGAAGACTCTTTCTAGGTACGTGAGACCTCTCAGGGGGACGGCTGCCTGCCCTGGACCCTCCTGACGTGTACTGTACCTGATTCAGATGCTGAAAAGACAACTAACAGGGCAAGAAAACGCTGCTGCAACTCCAGAGAGCAATGCAAGAGAGTCTTCTATAAATGACAACCAAAGCCAATGAGAGCCGTTAGTGTCCTGATGGGTCTCCAGAGGGACGTGTACTGGCCACAGCCCTGGTGATTCAATTCAAGCGTTTCAGAGAAAAACAAGAGTAGCACGCAACTGCCTGTTCCTGTGGTTGACTTACAAACTTCAATAATAAGAAACTCAACGAGTGAAGAGCTCAGGGGGATCAGTTTTTTTGGCCCTTGAAGGTAACAAGGATTCTCAGAAGTACTTCAAACACCAAAAGCTGAGCTTTGTTCCTCCTCCTTTCCCAAAAGAAGGGATTACAGGAGCACTTGGATGTAGAGTGGGCACAGTCCTTCCTTTCAGCCCAGGGCTGTGACCACCCTTCTCTGCAAGAGCGTAATGAGCATCACACCGAGAAACTGCTGTGCTGAAAACACCGAGAGAAAAGTAAACTGGAGTAAACTTAATGGAAAGATTCTGAAGTGTTCTATTCTACGCTGCCTTACTTCACTTTGACAAATCACTGGTTTACAGAGCACTGAGAGCACAGGCCTAGCTTTTAATGGAAAGACTGAGGGGAATGAATGCTTCATCCCACCTGCTGTCCGAGAGAAGAACCTGTGTCAGAACAACCTGGACACCACGTTTCACACCCCTGCCCAAAGCCGCGGTGGGACGGGTCGGGACAGACCAAGGCCTGACAGCTCGGTCTGCGAAGCCGCCTCAGAGCTCCGAGGGAGCACGGCGCAGAGCTTGGGGCGCCCACCAGAACCCCCCCGGGGATGATCCGCCGGTACTGCTTGTTCAGCCCCACCCGACCGAGAACTTCAGAGAGATCGGCACCGGAACGGCCCCCCCCCGGGCCGGTGATCCCCCGTAAATCCCCGCTGACCTATTTCTGGTGTATACATGCTCATCATAATTAAATGCATTAAGCGCCTTAACCTCCCGAGAAACAACGCT
>NW_010131581.1:0-1238 GCF_000699245.1 Pterocles gutturalis | reverse complement strand
GGGAGGGCTCTGGGGGTTACTGTTAGCACCGGTATGGCACTGGGAGGGCCCTGGTGTTTACTGGGAGCTCTCGGATGGCACTAGGAGTGCTCTGGGGGTTACTGGGAGCACTGGGGTGGCACTGGGAGGGCTCTGGGGGGTTACTGGAAAAACGGCGAGATCCGCGTCCTTGGTGCCCCTACTTCTCCAGTACTGGGAAATGCTTAGAAGCACCCCTGGTATTTTCTGCTAACGCTTCTCCTCTTAGAACATTACTGGCAATGTTCATTGTTGTCGCTGGGCTCAGGGAAGAGTGTAGAATGTGCAGAGCAGTTGGCATGGAAAGAGCTGTAGAACCCCGTGTTTGCAGTGGCTGGGAATGAAGGGCAAGGGGAACGTGCTAATGTGCTTCTACTTTGCCTCTGGACACTTTCCGTCAGCCCTAATCCCTGACCGCGTTCAAGTGCTGAGTTCTGGGACAGCGAATAACCGCGTTTGAAGCGTTCGTTGATAAACCTTGGCCGTTTTGGCTAAGCTTGCCCGGTCCTCGTGGATTGACTGAGTAGCCATTGGCAGGGTGGGTGGGGCTCTGTTGTCTCAATAGTGTTTTCTGGGGATGATGGGAGCCATCTGGGCGGGGCTGTTCAGCTGTAGGGAAGCAGGTTGAATCTAAAAGGTGTTACACCTTTTACATGTGGGTCTTCAAGTTTGTTCTAGGCTTGGACTCACTCGGGGGCCATACTGGGATATACTGAGATACACTGGGATGCGCTGGAACATAATGGCATCACTGGGGTTCTTTGGGGGTCATACTATGATATACTGGGATGTACTGGGGGTCACTGGGGGGCCATAGTGGGATATACTGTGATATACCGGGATATACTGGGATGTATTGGGATACACTGGGGCTCACCAGAGGTCCATACTGGGATATACTGGGGGTCTCTGGGTGTCACTGGAGGGCCATACTGGGATATACTGGGATATACTGGGGCTCACCAGGAGGCACTGGGGGTCAGTGAAGGCCCATACTGGGATATACTGGGATATACTGGGATATACTGGAGGTCACTGGGTGTCACTGGTGGTCCATACTGGGATGTACTGGGATGTATTGGGATACACTGGGGCTCACCGGAGTTCCATACTGGGATATAATGGGGGTCACCCTGGGGTCACTATGGGGCCATACTGGGTTATACTGGGATGCACTGGGATATAACAGGAGTCACTTGGGGTCACTGGTGGTCCATACT
>NW_010131580.1:0-3481 GCF_000699245.1 Pterocles gutturalis | reverse complement strand
GAGGCATCAGCCATTGCAGGGGAAGATGGTGAAACTTGAATGGAAAACACTTCAACTGCAACTTCCCCTCTGAAATTCAGAACATTCTGTATTTAAAACATATCCATCTCCCTCTTTCAGAGGAGGGCCACAAATATGATCAGAGGGCTGGAGGTCCTCCCTTATGAGGATAGCTGTCTCTCAGAACCTCAAGGGGGCCTACAGGAAAGATGGGGAGGCATTCTTTATTAGAGAGTGTGGTGATAGGATGAGGGGCAACAGTTTCTCTTGTAGGTCCTCTTTAAGTACTGAAAGGCTGTTCCCTGGAGCTTTCCCTTCTCTAGTCTAAACGACCCTAAGTCCCTCAGCCTGTTCTCATAAGGAAGGCACTCCAGCCCTCTGGTGATCTTCATGGCCCTCCTCTGAACTTGCTCCAACAGGTTCATGTCCTTCCCGTCCTGCGGACTCCAGAGCTGAATGCAGAAAAAATGTCCCACAGTTCAGTCTCTCACAATCACCTCCCTCGACCTGCTGGTCATGCTTCTTTTGATGAAGCCCAGAACACAGCTGGCTTTCTGTGCTGCAAGTGCACATTGCGCACATTTTTATTTTGGTCCCAGCAAGCAGGGTGATATAAAATTAACTGTATGAATAATGCAAAAATATTTAATTGGGAAAACTGAATCTCTTGACAGGTGTAGTACTTTCTTGGCAAATGGGAGACGTGGATGCAAGCTGAACATGTGCATGCATCCTCAGGATGTGGAAACACTTCAACTAGAATTGTTCCATGTGTAATGCTGGATAAACATACAGCTGTAATATGAAACACAGTTACTTTATACTCAAATCATATGTTTCATAGTGTAGGTGGTGTCTAAAACTTAGGACTGTCTGAAATATAGGTGCTGATGGGGTAACTGAATAATACATCAGTGCACTGGTAGGTTCAATATGGAACAGGACCATTTATAATTTCAGAAGTCTGAATCAAAAAAAAAAAAAAACAAAAACAAAAACCAAAACACCACGTGGCTCTGGAGGACAAATCCCACATCTGTTAATCCAAAATGGTCCTTGTTAGTAACAATGCTTTGCAAATATGGAGTTTAGAATGACGCCTCAGAAAAATGTGAAAACAGAAATAATATTATCTAGGAAATTTAATGTAGGAAGAATAAGCCATTTGAAGCTCAGATAATGTTAAAAGTTATAAATGTGAAGGAGAACGAGAACTTGACACTTAGACCCAGACCTGGTCTAGGTGCCTGGCTCAAAACAATGAATACCTACAAAGAAAGTTTGGTTGTTCCTGTTTCTGACACACTTGTTTTGGAAATAATTGCTCTAGAATTACTTAAGATTTGGACAGGTTACTGTTAGTCTCATGTAGCAATTATGAAACCATATTATAATTTGAGAGTACTGAAATGCATGGAAAAGGAGTAAGTGTCAGATTTTTATTTTATTTTATTACTTTAAATTGTTAGATACAGGACAGATAAAACTATAGATTCTGTAATTGATCAAAGCCTTAAAAGCTAGTCACGCAGTTTTGGGAAACTGTTTAAAACCTCTGTAGAAACATAAGTTTGTAACAACAGTCTTTGATATAAATCTAAATAAAGAAATTATCTGTCAGGCAGATACTATGCAGCCCAGCACAGGCTGAAATTTATGACAGAGCAAGAATATTTTGGCACTTTTGGTGTCACAGAGAATCCAAAATGCTAGATAAAAATAAGCAGAAATACATGCAGATGTCACAGTCAGAGTCCAGTGAAAATCATCACAGCACTGCATCAAATATGTAATACAGTCGAACTAAACCAAAAACATCAACAGAGTCTCAGACAATGTGCAACAAAAGTTGCAAGAAATATAACAAGTCACATCAGTGCATGAACATCAAGAGCTACAAGTAATAGCAGCAGAAGGATACTGTGGCATATTCCCTCCCTCAGCTGATTTCTCCATAAAATACATTACGAAAATTTCCTTAAATATTTGGACAATCTTTCCGAAAAGAAATAGGGTGAGAATTAGTTTTAAATGGGATATGAGTGCATTCTGTCATTCTATAAATAAAGATATCAACAAAAAGAAGCCATTAAAAGTGCACTCGTGATTACCTAAGTTTACAAGTGTGTTCTGCATAAATGTACAGATGTACCTCAAATTAGAAGAAAAAAAAATCGTTGTGAAAAGTATCAAATGAAAAAAAAAGACACCTAATAAAAAAATAAAACAATAAAAAACCAATATGGTCTTAGTGTGTTAATACTTGGAGACAGGAAAGAAGTGATATGTGAAAGGGGTAAGTGTTGGAAAAGCAATCTGAGACATAATGGGGATATGGCATTGGATTAAGGCTTGTTTAATCCATATTTTTTGCAGTTTATGCTCACAGAGAAATTCTGATTGTCTGATAAATAAGGCTGAAAAAAGGGCTCGGTAGGTTCATTTTCCAATTGGCCTGGTCCGTATGGGAGTTTTAGGAAAAATGGTGAAACTTTTTGTTTATGAACAAGGCTTACTAACTCAAAGCAAACACATTTTAGGAGAAAAAAATACCACACTGTGGATCTAGATGCTTACATTCAGAAAGATGATTCTCTTTATATGAAACTGTATATTTATTTCCTGCTTATTTCTTTGTTTGTAGCAATTACTGTGAAGCAAAAGTCAACATATTAACTGAAAAGCCATGGAAAATAAGCCCTTCTAAATATTCAGACTTTTATTTCTTTTATTTTCCAAGTATAAATTTACAATCTTCCAATATAATCTGAAACCATATAGAAATTTGGAAAAAAATGTGGTTGTAGATACATCATTTAGGTATTTTACAACAGCTGTATTTTTATATTGCAACACATTAACAGTCAGTTATTTCTTCCGGTTTTACAATTGTAAAGTGCTTCAGAGTTGTGCTTCTCACATTTTGTTATAAATTTCCACCCACAAATTACAGGTTTCTTGATTAAAAATAATTTCCTACATTGTCACATTAAACAGTAATCATCAGATAACTTCTGATATTTTCTTACATTTGTTTGTTTTCCTTCTATCTTAAGGTGCCTGATTTTCTTTTAGCATCTGCTACATTAGAGGACAATCTAGAAGAAAAAGTATAACCACAAATATAACAGATGTCTCATAAGATTAACTTCAATTGCTTCTATATGACCTCTGTCGAGGAAGTAAGACTCAAATTGATGTCAGCAAGAGCAGCTGTAGATTCTACTGTTAAATAAGTGACCTGTATTCCCAAGGGTAGTGCCCATAAATAAGAGAATTTTGGTCCTGCAAAAAATAAATGTGATTAATGCCAGAATAACTTAGCAAGCATAGCTTCAGACACAGTGATGTGACACCTTGGGTCAGAAAGAATAGACTCAGTAACAATAATTAAAACATATCCACTAGGTAAGCAAATTTCAGCTACACTTGGGAGAGAACTATATACTGAGTTGAATGCTATCATAATTTCATAATTTTG
>NW_010131579.1:0-777 GCF_000699245.1 Pterocles gutturalis | reverse complement strand
ACGTGATCATCAGGATAAACAACTCCTCACACACCCATGTATGCACATACAGAGGAAATGGGAATAAAATCGAGAGAGCAGAAGTGATTTAGGGGCAATACTGTCTGCGAGGTGCTGCCATGAAGTGACAGAAACGAGAGAAAAAGTGTTGTTCCAAAGATGTCGTACTAGAACAGAATACTGAGAAATTAGAACTACCTTGTCAAGGAAGAATGAATGAAAGGAAGAACATGAAAGAAATAAAGTTTACCATCATCAAGAGAAAGAAGAAATTATTACTGTTACTGGATGGAGTGAAAGTAGAAATAAGGCAGATTCCACGGTGGGCTGACCCCAGTTGGCAGCTCAGCTGCTTGCTCACTCCCCTGGAGAAGGATGAAGCAGAGCGTTGGAAGAGCAAAGTGAGATAAAATCATGGGTTGAGACAAAGACACAAGCAAAGCTTCGTGTGGATCAAAGCAGAATTCGGAATTGGCGTCAGCTGGGTTTCCTCCCTCTGCCTGTACTGAGGGGAATGAATCACCTCCTCGTTTTCCATACCCTGGAGTGTTCTGGGGTGGAAGGGACCTTGAAGGTCATCTCGCTCCAGCCCCCTGCCTCCTCCCTCCCCCCCCCCCCTGCCATGGGCAGGGAAAGGGGAGCCTGTCCCTGGGTGGGCTTGAACCACCAACCTTTCAGTTAACAGCCGAACGCACTCCCCGATTGCACCACAGGGACTCCGAAAGGCAGCTCTCCAGGGCTGCCTATCGCAGGCGGATGTTTGGCCGTTTCCAAATT
>NW_010131578.1:1527-1861 GCF_000699245.1 Pterocles gutturalis | reverse complement strand
GAGGCATCGCACCGGGGTGATGCAGGGGGTGACGTGCAAAAAAAATTCACCACTAACAAAAAATAAAGCTGATGGGAACATGAGCATCCGCGGAGGGAGTCAGGATTTGGCGTGCCACAGTTGTTTTTTAGGATGGGTGCAGGGATGGGTGACGCTGGCAGTGGGCAAATGGGGAGCCTGGCTTCCCCATCGCCCTCTCAGAGGATTCAGAATAAAAAAATCTGGTTTTAGAATTAATATAGTGATACCTAGGAGATTAATCTTCCTGATAAGCAGACAGCAGCATGACCAAATCGGCCCGTGGTTCAAACAAAGGCTCCTGTTGAGTGGGACC
>NW_010131578.1:0-1513 GCF_000699245.1 Pterocles gutturalis | reverse complement strand
AAACATTGCCAGCATACCTCCCCGGTGCCATTCCCCGGTCACAGCCCATGGCATTGTGCGGCAGACGCAGCTGCTCGGTTCAGCCCATTTTTGACGCTGTTTCTTATCTCTGCCAGCCCTGCCGAGGTGAAGGCGGTTTCAGGATTTCCAAACGCACTACGCTCATGAGCGGAAAACATTCCCAATGGTCTCAAGAGCCCACTGGAGAGGAGCAGCCCTGGGGCTCCAAAAGCTCCCCACACTTTGCAGCAGAAGCAATTTGGGGGTGGCAGTGCTGCCCTTCGCTTCGCTCTCCCCCCCCTTTCCAGACTCCTTAGGCAAGGTCCAAGGAGTGCCCAAAATGTGTTGAGCAACTTGGACTTTGCCCCAGCCTCTCGATAAGGGCTCTTGGTCCTCCCCGGGGAGCTGCTGCGCCTTTTTTCCAGGGGCCCATGGGAGCAACTCTACCTAAAATCTGCAGGGGAAAAAAAAAAAAAAAAAAAGTGGGACCAAAATTGGTTTTGCAAACAAAATCGCTGCATAATCTCTTATTTCCCCATCAGCTCTGCAAGAGAAAGCGCCTGCTGGCTCTACCCAGCAAAGTCAGGGCTGAGCACACCCATTTATCTCCTTCTGCATCAATATCTCTGCCTCTTCCTCCCCCGTGTCGCCCAGCAGAAACTAAAACTCTGAAGAACAGCGTGTCGGGGCCACCCGGGTGCTCTTCAGCATCACTTCTCCTCACTCCACTGGTCCCTGCAGCTCCCCCCCGTCCCTCTCTGTCCCCACCCCGAGGGGTTCCCGGTGTGGCCCCGTGGGCGCGTCGCTCCTCTCCCAACCCCTGAACTCCTCGGCTGGTTTCAATCAGATCTGGCGAGACAATAGCCGCCGGGAAGCTCCTTAAGCCCTTCGGGGGGGTTGTTTGTGGACATAGGGCAGCTGAGGCTGGGGAAGGGCTGCGGGGTGAAACCCCCCCACCCAGTACCCCTCTCCTGTCCCTGCAGAGCAGGAGCACAGCACCCCAGGTTTTCCCCTCACTTTTGGGGGAGTTTTCCCCTCCTTTGCATCCTTTTCGGTGTTTTTCCCCCAATGGGACACTTGCAATATCTCTTTTTCACTCTAGCAGGGCAGCCAGGATATCTGGGGGGGGGGGGGGCATATGGCATTATAACACTTTTTATTGGTCCCTTAGGCATTTGAACAGCGCCGAGTCAGCCAGGGGGGATCAGGATGGCTACGGGACCGTGAAATCCTCAGCAGGGCCGGGCCAGCAGGCAGGTAGGCAGATTTTGGCAGGGCTGGAGGATGCCTGACCCCTCCTGGGTATTTCCCCTGCACCCCGGGCCAGGTCCAGGGGGAGAAACTTCATGCAAGCCCGGTGGTGCCTCCGACTCAGGCACCCCAGATGCCTGGAGGCAGCTGGTAATTAAATGTAGGTTCTCCAAAAATCCCAAGAAGAAGATTTCTTTTTCCACAAAGGTTACTCAATGTTATTAGTATCATTGTCATCATTATTATTATCATTATTATTATT